>NW_016108117.1:28565-38217 GCF_001604975.1 Cebus imitator | reverse complement strand
GGTGTGGTGGCGCGTGTCTGTAGTCCCAGCTACTTGGGAGGCTGAGGCTGGAGGATCGCTTGAGTCTAGGAGTTCTGGGCTGTAGTGTGCTCTGTGGGTGTCCACACTAAGTTTGGCATCAATATGGTGACCCCCTGGGAGCAGGGGCCCACCAGGTTGCCTAAGGAGAGGTGAACCAGCCTAGGTTGGAAACGGAGCAGGTCAAAACTCCCGTGCTGATCAGTAGTGGGATCGTGCCTGTGAATAGCCACTGCACTCCAGCCTGGGCAACATAGCAAGACCCTGTCTCTTTAAAAAAATAATAATAATAATAATTCACAATTTCATTAGTATACCTAGAAGTCAAAATCTTGTTCCTTAAAATTATATTTTAGTAGTGTTTAAATTTCCCTGATTGTTCACAGGTGTGTGTGTGTTTTAACAGTTGGTTTATTCAAGTCATGATTCAAATAAGGTCTGTTTTGATTAATATGTATTTTAATCTTTGGTTTCCTCCTCATTTTCTCCTCTTACCTTATTTGTTGAAAAACTGGGTTGTTTGTACTTTAGAGTTTCTCTGCAACCTAGACGTTTCTGACTGCTTGCTTGTGGTATTAATATGTTCTTTTGTCCCATGTCTTTTCCATAAACTGGTAATTAGAGATTAGATCTGAATCAGGTTCAAATTTTTTGGTAGAAGTACATCATAAGTGGTGGTATGTACTTCCATGAGGAGGCAAATAATGTCAGGTTATCTCTCTCTCTGTAATTTAGTGGCCATTAAGGTCCTGCAAAAATTTTGAACTTTGAAGCCAGTCTTGACTAGACCTGAATTCTATTAATTAATTAGTTAATTATTCAAATTATCATCACATCACAAGAAGCTCCTTGTGTTGAGCTTCTAATTGGTTTACCAGTGATCAGCTTAAAAAACTTAAATTGACCGGGCACAGTGGCTTACACCTGTAATCACAGCACTTTGGGAGGCTCAAGCGGGTCGATCAGCTGAGATCTGTTGTTTGAGACCAGCTTGGCCAACATGGTGAAACCCTGTCTCTACTAAAAATACAAAAATTAGCTGGGCATGGTGACAGGCACCTGTAACCCCAGCTACTTGGGAAGCAGGAGAATCGTTTGGACCCGAGAGATGGAGGTTCCAGTGAGCCGAGATTGCGCCATTGCACTCCAGCCTGGACAACAAGAGTGAAACTCTGTCTCAGAAAATAAATAAATAAAAATAAATTGTGAATAAAATGGTTAACATAGGTTGAGTGTATCGACTGTTGCAAGGCTTGACAAGGTGCCCAATGTTTAAATTAGTAATACCCTCCATATGTGAATACTTTCAGTGCTTGGCAATGGAGTAAACACTTTCTCTACTGTCATTTTATATCTTTACCATTAACTCTTAACTGGAGTTCCCTGTATTAGTCTGTTTTTGTTGCTATAAAGGAATACCCGAGACTGGATAATTTATAAAGAAAAGAGGTTTAATTGGCTCACAGTTTCTGCATGCTATAAAGGAAGCATGATGCCAGCATCTACTCCTGGTGAGGGCCTGGGGAAGCTTACAATCATTGCAAAAGGCAAAGGGGAAGAAGGTGCATCACATAGTGAGAGCAGGAGAAAGAGAGAGAGGTGGGAGGTAATACTCTAAACAATCAGCTCTCATGTGAACTACCAGAGCAAGAACCTGTCATTGCCATGGAGAGGACACCAAGCCATTCATGAGGGATCTGCCCCTATAACCCAAACATTTCCCACCAAGCTGCATTCCCTACATTGGGGATCACATTTCAACATGAAATTTGGAGGGAAAAAATATCCAAACCATATCATTGCCCTTATTTTGAAGTATTTTTCAGAATTCCGGTTCAGTAATATGGTTTCTTATTCCCTAAGGCAGCTGCCAGCTGGCAGTTGAGGTCCATTATGAAAGAAAACTTCAAAGGGAAGGCTCCAAAGAAAACTAAAGCCACAGAAAGTAACGAGACCTGCTTTATAAGGGAGAAGATAGGAAGAGTGTCCATTCTAGCTACATTAGTTTTGAGCAGTCCACTATGGAAAAATGAGGTACTTGTCTTAGAAAATGGAAGTGACATTAGGGCATTCATATGGAGATTTGGATTGGCTGACTTTTGTTATGCTCTTTGAGGCCTAGGAGAAATTAGCCCTTCCAATTGAATGTGAATTTCACAGTGGGATGTATGGTTTTATGAACTGTTTTATTTATATTTGGGCCTTTCAGGTGAGGCAGGTTACTTTTTTTTCTGCTACTTGGCAACATTTTTGCCAGGTTTCTTTTTTTAGTGATTTTTATTTTTTAGAAGTTGGTTGGCCTAACTATGAAATGTGGCATTTTAAAATGCCAAAACAGATTGTGTTTGGGTCCTGTGGATGTAGCTTCACTGTTTTATAATTATGCCTCTTGTATTGATTTTCCTCCCCATGTTTAAATTGTTCCTCCTTGACAGTAAATAGCATGAAAAATGAGGTCAAAAGAATAATTCACCTCATTGTAAATCACTAGGGGTAATGGAAAGTAATTTTGAAGGATGATCAAGCTGCCCTCCATCTGTTGAGAATCATTTCACCTGTTGGAGAGTTCTTATAGCACAAGGACTCTAGTGAGGAGCCCCATTTATTCATACTTCACAATTGCCATAGAGGGCTAGTATTAGGAGAATTTGACTGCTGGAAATCTAAGTGCTTAATAGATATTTTTTAAAGCAGGTAACATATTTATGACTGGCACCAGTTTTCAGCTTAGAGTGGAAACTGTTTGCCTTGCTTCAGCTCTGTGTGTGCTATAGCCAGTCCATGACAGGATCATCAAGGCTCAAGGTTTTGTTTTGGTTTGTTTTTTTAATAAGGAAATAACTTTGAAAAATTATGAATTTAATTTTTCTGCCATTACCTAAATTATTGCAAGAAGGTTATCTTCGTTTTTCTTAAATGTTCTTTCTGTCCCATCTCTATAATGCACTTCTGTAGTTTGAATGTCTTATTTATTTAATTTTGAGACAGAGCTTCCCTCTGTCACCCAGGCTGGAGTGCAGTGGCACCACCTCAGCTCACTGCAACCTCTGCCTCCTGGGCTCAGGCAACTCTTGTGCCTCAGACTTCTGAGTAGCTGGGATTACAGGGGTGCACCACCATGCCCGGCTAATTCTTGTATTTTTAGTAGAGACAGGGTTTACCATGTTGGTCAGGCTGGTCTTGAACTCCTGGCCTCAAGTAATCCACCCATCTTGGCCTCCCAAATTGCTGGGATTGCAGGCGTGAGCCACCACATCCGGCCTGTAGTTTGAATCTTTTAACAGTCAAATGGTCCCTTATTAATTTGAGGGGCACATTTGTATTGAGCACTTCCTGGATGCCAGATACTGTAGTGTACTGGGATACAGAGATGGCATACAACTGTGCTTTGCTCTCAGGCATCCCAGTTACTGACAAACTCATCAATTTAAAGATATAGTCTGGTCTGTATTCTTGTACTTCATGGTGATCCTATTTCTTATTAATCTGTTCATAGTAAAAGTGGAGAAAAGGGTATTGATCATTATCTTCACATTTATCTTTGTATATTTTAAGATAATCAAGACCTCGAACTTTTTTCCTCAAGTGATCTGCCTGCCTTGGCCTCCCAAAGTGCTGGGATTACAGGTATGAGCCACTATACCTGGCCCATTTTATTAATACAAATGAGAAATATGAGGCCTAGAAAAAAGCTAAAGGAATACCTTAAGCATGTTACAGAAATAAGATATAATGCAATGTTCCAAGGCTGGACATGGTGGCTCATGCCTGTAATCCCAGAACTTTGGGAGGCTGAAGCGAGTAGATCACAAGGTCAGGATTTCAAAACCAGCCTGGCCAAGATGGTGAAAACTAGTCTCTACTAAAAATACAAAAATTAGCCGGGCCTGGTGGCAGGTGCCTGTAATCCTAGCTACTCAGGAGGCTGAGGCAGAGAATTGCTTAAACCCAGGAGGCAGAGGTTGCAGTGAGCTGAGATCATGCCACTTCACTCTAGCCTGGGTGATAGTGAGACTCCGTCTCAAAAAAAAAAAAAAAAAAAAAAAAAAAAAAAAAAAAGAAATGTTCTATTTATTTATTTATTTATTATTTTTTTTTGAGACGGAGTTTCACTCATGTTACCCAGGTTGGAGTGCAATGGCGCGATCTTGGCTCACCGCAACCTCCACCTCCTGGGTTCAGGCAATTCTCCTGCCTCAGCCTCCTGAGTAGCTGGGATTACAGACACACACCACCATGCCCAGCTAATTTTTTGTATTTTTAGTAGAGACGGGGTTTCACCATGTTGACCAGGATGGTCTCGATCTCTTGACCTTGTGATCCACCTGCCTCGGCCTCCCAAAGTGCTGGGATTACAGGCTTGAGCCACGGCGCCCGGCCAATAAATGTTCTATTTATCAAATTTCTTCTTTGATGTTTTTTTTCTATCTATGGAAATGTAGTTATTTGCCAATTATTAGTACTTTGAGAAGAGGCACAATGTGCTCTAAATTCTTTTGAAGAACTTTTGAAGAAGAATAATACCATATAGTTGTATTTCTCTTTCAAAAATTTACAAGTAATAGAAACATCGGGGGTAATTATTCATGTTCCAAGAGAATTAATCTATTGATTCTATTAAGAATTGGTTTTACATTTGACTTATTCATCTCTATATCTACTACTAAGCAACATGATAACATTACAGGGCCTTACTCTTGTCACCCAGGTGAGAGTGCAGTGGCACAATCATGGCTCACTACAGCCTTGACTTCCATTCCTCCTGCTTAATTTTTTAATTTTTGTAGAGATGAGGTCTCACTGTGTTGCCCAGGCAGGTCTTGAACTCCTGGGCTCAAGCAGTCCTTCCATCTCACCCTCCCAAAGTGCTGGGATTACAGGCATGAGCCACTGAGCCTGGCCAGCAAAATTCTTTAAAACAAAAAACAATTAGTACAGATACCACCCTAACATTTAAGTTTTTTTCTTTGTTCTTTTTTAGGCTATCCTAGTTTTTGCAAATATTTTAACATAGTTGAACTCATGGTATGTTACAATTATCCTGAGTACTGTGTCCAAGCTCATGCTTGTAATTTCAGCACCTTGGGGTGCCAAGGTGGGCGGATCACTTTGAGGCCAGGAATTTGAGACCAGCCTGGGCATTTTTAGACGTACGGAAATCTTTTGTCTGAAAAAAAGTCAAGTGTTGTCTCCCGTAGTTGTGGCTACTCAGGAGGCTGAGGCAGAGGATTGCTTATGCCCAGGTGGTTGGCCAAGATTGCACCACTGCATCTCAGACTGGGTAACAGAGTGAGACTGTCTCTAAAAAAAGAAAAAAAAAATACTGTTTACTAAGTGCACTTTATACCAAGTGTTGCTATGCATTTTGCTTTTTAAACATTATCTTTACATCAACAGCTCTACCAAATAGGTGGTTTATTCCATTTAGTGATGAGAAGGAAGAATCAGAGAAGGTAATTTGTCCTAACCTAGGCTCACAGGTCATGCTGGTATTTAAACTCAGATCTGTCTGACTCAGAAGCTTTTAGTCTTCTACCTAGGTTGTGCTTGTTTTCTGAAATCCAGGCTCACCAGCACTTTGGGTGGCTGAGGCAGACAGATTGCTTGATCTCAGGAGTTCAAGACTAGCCTGGGCAACATAGCAAAACCCTATCTCTACAAAAAATACAAAAATTACTTGGGCATGGTAGCATATCCCTGTAGTCCCAGCTACTCAGGAGGCTGAGGCAGAAGGATCACCTGAGCCTGGGAGTTTGGGGCTGCAGTGAATTGTGATTGTACCACTACACTCTAGCCTAGGTGACAAAGTAAGACCCTGTCTCAAAAAAACAAAACAAAACAAAAAACCTCTTAGAGACATAGTTTTATAGAGGTCGGTTTCTTTTAGCATTCCATTGCTAACAAGATTTTTATGTTATCAGAATTCTGCACCTGCTCAGTATGAAATAATACCTAAAGCATTGCTTTCCTACCTCCTTCATGTCATAGTGTACACAGAAAATGACATTTGTATAACATCCCTGGTAAATTAGAGGATATTCGTGAATTTGATATAAAAATTCATTGTCGCTGCGTGTGGTGGCTCATGCCTGTAATCCCAGCACTTTGGGAGACTGAGACGGACGGATCACTTGAGGTCAGGAGTCTGAGACCAGCCTGGCCAACGTGGCAAAACTCCATCTCTACTAAAAACACAATTATTAGCCAACATGGTGGCACATACCTATGATCTCAGCTACTCGGGGGGCTGTGACGGGAGAATTGCCTGAACCGGGGAGGCGGAAGTTACAGTGAGCCGAGAACACACCACTGCACTCCAGCCTGGCTAAGAGAGCGAGACTCCGTCTAAACAACAACAACAACAACAAAAATCCATCCCGTTTTCTTAATACAGTCATCATAAGAAAATGCATTAAAAATCAGACATCGAAGAATAGAATAAAAAAATATCTGAACAATAGATTAAGAAGTAACAATCAAGAAACTACAAAATTATGTTTGTTTATTTTTTTGAGACATAGTCTCACTCTGTCACCAGGCTGGAATGCAGTGGCGTGATCTTGGCTCACTGCAACCTCTGCCTCCCGGGTTCAAGCGATTCTTCTGCCTCAGCCTCCCGAGTAGCTGGGACTACAGGTGCGTGCCACCACATCCGGCTAATTTTTTGTATTTTTAGTAGAGACGGGGTTTCACCGTGTTAGCCAGGATGGTCTCGATCTCCTGACCTCATGATCTGCCCACCTTGCCCTACCAAAGTGCTGGTATTATAGGCGTGAGCCTCCACACCCGGCCTCAAAATTGTTTTATTTAGGAACGCCTAATAATACCAGATGTATTTATTAGTAATGGTGATGTTGGTGATTATAATACGATTCATGACAAACATACATGTAGAAATAGTGGAGAGATTAGAGCAAATTAAATAGAAAATGTCTTTTACATATGTGTGCAAAATGTAGAGCCTCATTGATGTTAAACAATGTAGACTAAAATAAAAATATAGACTAAAATGATTCAACAGAAAGATCAGGAGAAGGAGCTATTTCATGGAGTCAGTGTACTGTGCCATATGCATAGTTTTATGTACCAAAACTATGGCACATAAGTGGTTCCATATAGTGGAGTCACGTGCGTAGTTTTCTGTACCAAAATTATAATTAGAAAGTTTATGTAGAGAACCATATGAATTAAATATAACTTTACCCATCTTGATTTTTAGTTGGTTGCAAAACATTTTTAATACAATACAGAATTTCATTCAGAATACCTTTTCATTACACTTATAAGCCATTTTAGAACAATAAATGATTGGGAAGATCTGATATAAAGCCCTTATTGATAGTAAGCATTTGGTAAATATTGACTATTATTATGTTGAGTTAGTAAAACAAAGTGGTTAAGATTATGAGCTTTGGAATCAGACATACTTAGTTTCTAATCCTAGTTTTGCTACTTACATAAGCTTTATGTAAGCTGTCTGTGCACAGTGCCTTATTCTTAGTAGGCATTTAGGTGATTTTCTTTTAAACTAAGATGAGGATAAAAATCTTTGATGAGTCTTACTGTGACCTACCAGACACTGTATGATCTGATCCCCCCTTAGCTCTCAGAATTTGTCTTTCCCTTGTGCAACCCATTCCAGTCACATTAGTGTCCTCCATGTTTCTCAAAAACTCTAGTTGCTAGGAATAGATGCTTAAGGGTCTCGCATCTGTTTTTCCTTCTGCCTGGAATGCTATTCCATCAGATACACACATGGCTTGCTTTTTTACTTTCTACAGGTCTTTACTCAAATGTCACCTTTGCAGTGAAGCACTTCCTGGCCATCGTATCTAAAAATTTCAGATGAACTTTCCTCACCTTCTCATTTTTAAAAATTGAGGTAAATTTTACATATAGTAAAATGCCTAGAATTTAAATCTATAGTTTGATGGATTTTGACAATGTATACAACCATGTAACCAATATGGTTTTGATATTTCTCCCACCGAAATCTCATGTTGAGATGTAATCCCCAATGTTGAAGGTGGGGCCTGGTGGGAAGTGTGTAGGTCATAGGGGAGGGATAGTGAGTGCAGTCTCAGGAGATCTGATCATTTAAAAGTATGTGGCACCACCCCCGCCAACCTTGTTCCCATTCTCACCCTGTGATGTGCCTGCTCCACTTCACCCTCCACCGTGAGTGAAAGCTCCCTGAGGCCTCCTGAGAAGCCAGGCAGAAGTTAGTGCCATGCTTGAACAGCCTGCAGAACTATGAAATAATTACATTTCTTTTCTTTATAAACTAGTCAGCCTCAAGTATTTCTTTATAGCAATACAAGAATAGCCTAATGTAGTAACCGCCACCCAAATCAAGAAATTGGACATTTTTGTCTCCTTTGAAAGTTCTGCCCACACCCCTCCATCCTCCCTCAGGCCACCACTGTTACAATTTCTATCATTCTAGAATTAGTTTTGGCTATTATCTTTATTGAATATTTTATATATAGCCATATAAAATGCCTTTCAGTAAGTTAAAAGAACCATTTTATTTTGAGATGGGGCCTTGCTCTGTCACACAGGCTGGAGTGCAGTGGCACAATCATGGCTTACTGCAACCTTGAGCTCCTGGGCTCAAGCCATTCTTCCACCCCAGCCTCCTGAGTAGCTAGGACTACAGGAATGTACCACCATGCCCAGCTATTTTTATTTTTTGTAGAGACAAGGTCTTGTTTATGTGGCACAACTTGTGGCCTCAAGAAATCCTCCCATGTCAGCCCCAACAAAGTGCTGTGATTACAGGCATGAACCACCATGCCAAGGAAACATTTTAGATGCAGAGACTTCTAATTAGATTGACATAGTTAAGACCAGAAATGTAAAGCAGACATTGCTACCTTATCTTCAGTCCTTGCCTTTAAGAGGCACATGAACACAGAACACAGGTGGATCTTGCTTGGTTCTGAGACAGTGAAGACATTTCCCCAGTATTTATTCATATAGCCAGTTATATAAATCTAAATATAAAGCCAATCTCCAATCGGTTTTAAAATGGCATTTGCCATCTTTGTGAAAAGTTGAACACTACTGATTAAGTCCAATCATAGCTTTAGAAGGGGGAAACAGGGATACCATTTACTGAATCAGAATTACTACTAAAATTTAAAAAAAAAAAGTATTCATTTAACCCCAAACTAGTCTTAGTTAAATCAGGACTGCTCAACAAAAATATTCTGTGAATTATTCACGATCTGAATTAGCTTTTAAATTGTGTATACTGTGCTTAGCATACATCCAAGCCAAAGTCAAAATTTAAAATAAATAAATAAATTGTGTATACATAAAAAAGTCATCTGGCCATTATTACTCATTATTAGCTTTTCTGAGATAAGGTATTAAGTCTGCCCTTTCTGCCTTCTTAGTGCTGGCAAAGATAATTTTTGTTCCAGGGATGCATTTCTTGGGATTCTGCAGATACTCCCTCAGTGTCTCCTCCCCTCAGTGATGCCTGTGTTCTCATTGGCACCTGTATGAAATAATTCAGTGGTCTGACCTGTCTTCTGCATAAAGAGACCATAGAGATTTGGCCCCCTCTTGTGCTCGCCTCCCTTTACAATGGTGTGGCACTGAGTACCCTTTTTTTTTTTTTTTTTTT
>NW_016108117.1:22423-27691 GCF_001604975.1 Cebus imitator | reverse complement strand
TTTTTTTTTTTTTTTTTTTTTTTTTTTTTTTTTTTTTTTTTTTTTTTTTTTTTTTTTTTTTTTTTTAAAGATAGGGTCTCACTCTGTCACCTGGGCTGGAGTGAACTGGCTTGATCATGGCTCACTGTACCCTCAACCTCCCACTCCCAAGCTCATGTCTTTCTTCCACCTCAGCCTTCCAAATAGCTGGGACTAAAGGTGTGCACCATCATGCCCAGCTATTTTTTTTTTTTTGTAGAGAGGGGTTCCTGCTATGTTGCTCAGGCTGGTCTCAAACTCCTGGGCTCAAGCAGTCCTCCCATTTTAGCCTCCCAAAGTGCTGAGAGTACAGGCATGAGCCACTGTGCCCAGCCCACATCTTTGTTGATATTTAATATTGTCAGTGCATTTTTTCTCTTCTTTTTAATATTAGCAATTGTTTCTGTAGTGTTATTTTATTCTGATTTTAATTTATACTTACCCATTGACTAGTGATGTTCAGCACCTTCTCGAATATCTATTAGTTATTTGGAGAGAGAGAGAGAGAGAGAGAGAGAGCGCGCGCGCGTGAGTGTGAGGTGTGTGTGTGTGTGTGTGTGTGTGTGTGTCTGCTTTAAGTCTTTTGTACATTAAATTTGCTTTTTGTTACCATTGATTTGTAGACATCCTTGATGTTTTCTGGATATAAGTCCTTGGTCAGATATATATATTATAGATATTTTACCCCAGTTATGCCTTGCTTGTTTCTGTATGTTCTTGTTTTCTTTTGAATAAACTTTTTATTTTGAAGTGATTTAAGATTTACAAAAAAGTTGCAAAGATAGTTTAGAGCGTATTTGTATACCCTTCATCCACCTTTCCCCAGTGTTAACATCGTATATAAACATGGTGCATTATTCAAAACAAGTTTGTTTTTGTTGTTGATATTCTGAATAACATTTCCTTCATTATAGTTTTTTTTTTTTTTTTTTTTTTTTTTTTTTTTGAGATGGAGCCTTGCTCTGTCGCCCTCTGCATTCTGCTGGAGTTCAGTGGCATGATCTCAGCTCACTGCAGCCTCCACCTTCTGGAGGATTCAAGTGATTCTCCTGTCTCAGCCCCCAAGTAGCCGGGATTACAGGCGAATGCCACCACACCCAGCTAATTTTTGTATTTTTAGTAGAGATGGGGTTTCACCATATTGGTCAGGCTGGTCTCGAACTCCTGACCTCAGGTGATCTGCCCACCTCGGCCTCCCAAAGTGTTGGGATTACAGGCATGAGCCATTGTGCCCAGCCCCGTCATTATATTTTCTAATTAGTTTTTCTTGTATTAGAAAAGCAATTTTGGGCTGGGCCCAGTGGCTCATATCTGTAATCTCAGACTTTGGGAGGCCGAGGTGCGTGGATTGCTTGACTCCAGGAGTTCGAGACCAGCCTGAGCAACAAAGCAAGACCCCACTTCTTTTTTTTTTTTTTTTTTTTTTTTGAGACAACGTCTCACTCTGTAGCCCAGGCTGGAGTGCAGTGACACGATCTTGGCTCACTGCAACCTCTGCCTCCCACATCCCAGTTCAAGTGATTCTCTGCCTCAGCCTCCCAAGTAGCTGGGATTAAAGGCATGTGCCACCATGCCCAGCTAGCAATACCCCATCTCTACAAAAAATATAAAAATTAGCTGGGCGTGGTGGTGCATGCATATAGTCCCAACTACTCAGGAGTCTGAGGAGGGAGGTTGCTTGAGCCTGGGAGGCAGAGGCTGTAGTGAGCCAAGATCACCACTGCACTCCAGCCTGGGTGACAGAGTGAGAGTCTGTCTTAAAAAAAAAAAAAAAAAGCAATTTTGCCTGGACAAGGTGGCTCACACTTGCAATCCCAGCACTTTGGGAGGCTGGGCAACATAGGGAGACCCTGTCTCTACAAAACAAACAAACAAACAAACAAAAAAATTAGCTGAGCTGGTCACGGTAGCTCACACCTGTAATCCCAGCACTTTGGGAGGCAGAGGTGGGTGGATCACAAGATCAAGAGTTCACAAGACCAACCTGGCCAAGATGGTGAAATGTCTCTACTAAAAATACAGAAATTAGCCAGGAATGGTGGCGGGCACCTATAATCCCAGCTACTCAGGATGCTGAGGCAGAGAATTGCTTGAACCTGGGAGGCAAAAGTTGCAGTGAGCTGAGATTGTGCCACTGCACTCCAGCCTGGGGGACAGAGCGAGACTCTGTCTCAAAAAACAAACAAACAAAAATAGCTGGACATGGTGGGGCGTGACTGTGCGGTAGGAGGACCACTTGGGCCTGGGAATTCAGGTCTGCAGTGAACTGTGATTGTGCTGCTGCACTTTAGCCTGGGCAACAGAGTAAGGCTCTATCTCAAAAAAAAAAAAAAAAAAAAAAAGGAAAGAAAAGTAGTTTTTTAAAAAGTAGTAGTATTCATTTGTTTTTTTTTTCTTAATAAAAAAAAAAGAGGAAGTCTAACATTGTAATATGGGCTGAAGTGCAACGGCACATTCTCAGCTCACTGCAATGTCTGCCTCCTGAGTTCACACAATTCTACTGCCTCAACCTCCCGAGTAGCTGGTATTACAGGCTCATACCACCACACCTGGCTAATTTTTTGTATTTTTAGTAGAGATGGGGATTCACTATGTTGGCCAGACTGGTCTTGAACTCCTGACCTCGTGATCTGCCTGCCTTGGCCTCCCAAACTGCTGGGATTACAGGCATGAGCCACCGCGCCTGGCTTATTTGATTTTCTTTTCTTTTTTTTTTTTTTTGAGATGGAGTCTTGCTCTGTAGCCTAGGCTGGAGTGCAGTGGTGCAATCTTGGCTCACTGCAACCTTCGCCACCCATGTTGAATTGATTCACCTGCCTCAGCCTCCTGAATAGCTCGGACTATAGGCGAGTGCGACCATGCCCGGCTAATTTTTGTATTTTTAGAAGAGACAGGGTTTCACCATGTTGGTCAGGCTGTTCTCAAACTCCTGACCTGTTCATCCACCTGCCTTGGCCTCCCAAGTGCTGGGATTACAGGCATGAGTCACCACACCCGGCCTTATTTGATTTTCTTACTGAACTATGTTATTTATTAGTTTTCTCAAATTCTGATTTTTTCAATTATGTATTAGGATTTATTAATCATGATGACAATTTTTTTTTTGTTGTTGTTGTTCTTTAGACAGAGTCTCACTCTGTCGCCAGGCTGGAGTGCAGTGGCACGATCTCAGCTCACTGCAACCTCCACCTTCCAGGCTCAAGCGATTCTCCTGCCTCAGCCTCCCGAGTAGCTGGGACTACAGGCACACACCACCACACCCAGCTAATTTTTGTATTTTTAGTAGAGATGCGGTTTCATCATATTGGTCGGGATGCTCTCGATCTCTTTACCTCATGATCAGCCTGTCTCGGCCTCCCAAAGTGCTGGTTACAGGCATGCGCCACTGTGCCTGGCCCTCTTTTCTTTCTTTTTTTTTAAGACCGAGTCTTCACCTCTCTGGTTCAAGTGATTCTCATGCCTCAGCCTCCTGAGTAGCTGGGACTACAGGCACATGCCACCGTGCCTGACTAATTTTTGTATTTTTGGTGAGACAGGGTTTTGCCATGTTGGTCAGACTGATCTTGAATTCCTGACTTCAAGTGATCTTTCTGCCTCGGCCTGCCAAAGTGCTGGGATTGCAGGTATGAACCACTGCACCTGGCCACTGATAATTTCTTTTTGTTTTTGCCCCAAAGGTTTATATCTTTGACACTATAAAGTTTTTAATTTTGATAATGTCTAATTTCTCTAGTTTTTCTTTTGTTGGTTGTACTTTTAGTGTCATATCTAAGAAACTATTGCCTGTTCCCAAGTCACAAAGATTTATACCTGCATTTTCTCTTAGAGTTGTGTAGTTTTAGCTCTCACACTTGGGTCTTTGATACATTTTGAGTTAATTTTTATATATTGTGTGAGGTAGGGGGTCCAAGTTTATTCTTTTGCATGTAGCTATCCAGTTGTCCCAGCACCATTGTTGAAAAGACCCCAAAGACCCCAACATTTATACCTTCCTTTTTTTTTTCTGGTCTTCATTTTTAACCAGAACATTTAGAACACTATTAAAAATTGTGACAGAGGATGTCTTTGTCTGTTTTTCTTCCCCCTTTCACGAGAATGTCTTTAGTGTTTCTATTAGAAAGCTAGTGTTAGCTGGGCATGGTGGCTCACTCCTGTAATCCCAGCACTTTGGGAGGCTGAGGTGGGCGGATCACCTGAGGTTGGGAGTTCGAGATCAACCGGACCAACATGGAGAAACCCCGTCTCTACAAAAAATACAAAAATTAGCTGGGTGTGGTGGTGCATGACTGTAATCCCAGCTACTCGGGAGGTTGAGGCAGGAGAATCGCTTGAACCTGGGAGGTGGAGGTTGTGGGGAGCCAAGATCGTGCCATTGCACTCCAGCCTGGACAACAAGAGCAAAACTCCGTCTCAAAAAAAGAAAAAGAAAAAATGGTGTTTCATTTCCAATAGCTTCTTTGATTAAGGAATTTTCTTATTTCTAGTTTATGAAGGTTTAAATAAAATCCTCTTTTTATTGCAAAATTTAACACACAGAAAAGTGGACATAAAATGCAAATGCATAACTTAATGGATTTTTATAAAGCAAAGGTTTGAGTTACCACCAACTTGGTCAAAAAATAAAATACCATTTCTAATGATTTTAAGATCAAAAAGGTATATTAATTTTTTTTATACCCTTGATTATAAAGCTGTTAATAATCCTGGGAAATTTAAAAGGATTGTTGGGATGATGTCTCACCTAGTATGCTTTAAAAGTGACAGTTATCAGCTGTAGCTTTAACTGAGGTACTGAGACTGCCATTATTTTACATTTTCTCCTGAGCTTTATAACTATATATCCAACTGGATTCTCTGTCTTTCCTTGGGAGGCTTGCAGGTACCTCACACTCAGTATATTTTATAAGAACTGCTTCTCCTCTGTTTCCTGCCTCAGTAAAGGGCACCTCCCTGTTCTCAGTCGTTACGCCAGAAACCTAGGTAACATCTGTGATTCCTCGCTTTTTCTTGTTTTTCGTTCAGCAATTTTGACCAGCAGTTACTATGTGCTAGAGACTTAGCACTGGGAATATAGTAGGGAATAAAAGAGAATGGACCTCTCATGATGGTCCTCTCATGAACTTGTAGTCACCAAGTCCTGTGGATCATACCTCCTATATGTCTGTCAAATCCATCTTCTTTCATTTGTCTCTTTTTTTTTTTTTTTTTTTTTTGACATAACAAAATTTCTTTGTTCTCTAATCATGCTTT
>NW_016108117.1:11217-22338 GCF_001604975.1 Cebus imitator | reverse complement strand
TCACTGCAACCTCTGCCTCCCACGTTCAAGCAGTTCTCCTGTCTCAGCCTCCCAAGTGTCTGGGACTGTAGGCACATGCTGCCATGCCCAGTTAATTTTTTTGCATTTTTAGTAGCGACGGGGTTTCACCATGTTGCCCAGGCTTGTCTCAAACTCCTGAGCTGAGGCAATCCACCGACCTCTGCCTCCCAAAGTGCTAGGATTACAGGCATGAGCCACCGGGACTGGCCTCATTTGTCTCTTTATCTAAGTCATTGTCTCTCACCTGGGTTATAGAAACAGTCTGCTGCATGATTTCCATGCTTCTACAATTCTTTCTCCAACTATTTTCTTTTTTTTTTATTAGACAGTCTCGGTCTGTTGCCCAGGCTGGAGTGCAGTGGCATGATCTCGGCATACTGCAACCTCTGCGTCCTGGGTTCAAGCGATTTTTCTGCCTCAGCCTCCCAAGTAGCTGGGATTACAGGCATGTGCCACCGTGCCTGGCTAATTTTTTGTATTTTTAGTAGAGACGGGGTTTCACCATGTTGGTCAGACTGGTTTCGAACCCTTGACCTCAAGTGATCTGCTTGCCTGAGCCTCCCAAAGTGCTAGGATTACAGCTGTGAGCCACTGCACCTGGCCTCTCCAATTATTTTCTGTGCTTCAGCTGGGAACACCTGAATTTTTCCACACCTGTCTTAAAATCTTTCAGTGGTTGTCATTGCCCTGTTCTCCAGTCTTACTTCTTGTTCCTATTTTTGACTTCTGTACTTCAACCACACTGATTGTTTTTCACTTTCCCAATTATATCATTTTCTCATCTCCAGGTTTTACTACATTTCCTTCCCCTACTTCTGCAATGCTTATTGTCTCTCTCCTTTGCCTACCAAATTTTACAGGTCTCAGGTTCAACATCTGTGCCTCTAAGGAGTCCATGGCATAACCCATACTATGTTTCCCTTTATACCTTTTGTTTGTTTGTTTAAGATATAAGATCTCACTATGTTGCCCAGGCTGGAGTGCCGTGGTGTAATCATAGCTCACTATAACTTCAAACTCCTGGGCTCGAGGGATCCTCCCAAGTAGATAGGACTACCATGCTCGACTAATTTTTTAATCTTTATTTATAGAGACAAGGTCATGCAGTATTGCCCAGGCTGGTCTCAAACACCTGACTTCAAGCAATCCTCCCACCTCAGACTCCCAAAATGATGGCATGAGCCATGGCACCCAGCCCCCACTTTGTTTCTTATAGTTTACCTGTCATAACTTGTCATATAGTCTTATAGTTTGTCATATTATCTTATGGTCAATACACTTTAGACTCTGGGAAGGGAGGAACTGTGCCTAATTTAGTCACTATTATGTTAATTGCATCTGCCACAGTATCTGTTAAGTCTTAGGCATTAGGAATAAATATTTGTTCAATGAATGAACTAAGCAGAGGAAGAAGCGGGTAGTAAGAAAAGAGCACTGAGGTGTTCCAGTTGACAAGAATAATGAGTTGGAATAATCAGAGTTTGTATTTCAAACCTTATAACTGCTTTTGCTTAAAAATATTTGATTTTCTTTCTTAATAATTGATTCTTGTTTTAGTTTTTTTATTAAACTTTGGTTGGTTAGGAGTTAACAGGGAATTAGGAATTGGATAGCATGTTCTTATGTCTTTTAAAGACCAAGTGAACTAGAAGGAGAGCATAAACCAGGATTTTAGATGCTAAAAATATTACAGAATTGAGATCCTTGACCTTCAGGGAGTGTATCAATGTGAGGAGTGCAACTGTTAGGAGTAAGTGCCTCAGATGTTGAAAATTCTTGCAAAATTTAGACAATTTGCTGTGTCATAGGTATTATAGCTTTGGAATCAGCTGGAAGCAAACGGAAAGCATAAATTGAATGGATGGATAGAAATGTGAATGGTAGTAAGAATAAAACAAATTTTTAAAAACATAGTTTAGGGATTGGTATGCAAATACAGTCTTATATATAAAGATTGCATTCTTTTATAAGTTACATATTAAATAGAATTAATCATTTATTTGATGTAAAAATTACCCTGGAAGTTGTTATTTGTAGTAAGGGAATATGGGAAGGATTATTAAAGTTTTTTTCAATATAATGTAAGTATTAAATAATAGGATAGTGGACTAACCAGAGTTTATGAGAGACAATTTTTTTTAACCTTATAGCTTTTTATTCTTTTTGAGTGCTGGGAGATGAACGTTTTATACCAAGCTTGTCCAACCCATGGCCCCCCATAGGCCATATACAGCCCAGGATGGCTTTGAATGTGGCCCAACACAAATTCATAAACTTTCTTAAAACATTATGAGATTTTTTTTGGGGTGTTTTTGTTTGTTTTTGCTCATCAGCTATCATTAGTGTTAGCGTATTTTATGTGTGGCCCAGGACAATTCTTCCAATGCGGCCCAGGGAAGCCAAAAGATTGGCTACCCCTGTTACACCATTTGGTGAGCAAAGACATAGTTACATGAAAACAGTGACAACTAGCTGTTTAAGGAGGGATAATTATGGAATGAATAGACTGCCTAATTAGTGTAGATGTTCTGAGAAGATAGAGGTTATTTTCAATTGCGAAAGGCATGGTTCCTGGCAGGTTGGGTATCTCATAACTGCTTATTAAATAAACAGATTGAATATTTTGGAGTAGAGTAGTAATGTGAGAAGGGTAGTATTTTACTTGATTAATTTGATAAGACTATGTTGGATGGATTGATTGGAGAAAGGAGGGATGAGTTAAGATGCACAGTAGCTTATTAGCTTCTAGGGCAATAGCAAAAGGCATCTAAGAGAGCAGTAAAGTAAGATGTGAATACGCATTTAAGAAAAATAAAGGATATTGAGACTTACTGGCTATGGGAAGCAGGAGAAAGAAAGGTCAAAGACAGTTTTAAGATTTTGAGAACAGTACTGGTATTTAACAAGTATTTATTAAGCATCCATTCTGTGCTGGATACTGAACTAAGTTAGGTGCCTGGGGAAAAAATGGTGAAGGGTGAGGAAGATGGTCCTTTTTTCATATTGCTTTCATTCTACACTATAATATGAATGCAAAGGGGGATGGCAAGAAAGAAAGCTGATGTGGGGCAAGACTGGAGCTTAATTTTAGACACTTATAATTGGAGATAAGATTGTGAGATACTAAACTGCTAATGTGCAGTCAACTATTGGAATTTAGAAAAAAGTTTAGGGCCAAAGATAGATTTTGAAGTCAGAATCAGCTTGATTCCCAATCTATTAGTCATTACAGCTCTCCTTTCGTAAGTGCCCTTAGCTTCCTTTAGTTTGTGTTCAGTGTACTTTGCCTTTTCCTAGTCTTGCTCTCCTAAACTTTGCGGTGGTGTGGTGGCTCACGCCTGTAATCCCAGCACTTTGGGAAGCTGAGGTGGGTGGATCACTTGAGGCCAGGAGTTCCAGACCAGCCTGGTCAACATGGCAAAACCTCGTCTCTACTAGGAAAACACAAAATTTAGCCAGACATGGTGCTGCATGCCTATAATCCCAGCTACTGGGAGGCTGAGGCATGAGAATCACTTGAACCCAGGAGGTGGAAGTTGCAGTGAGCCGAGATTGTGCCACTGTACTCCAGCCTGGGCAACAGAGTGAGACTCTGTCTTGGAAAGAAAAAAAAATAAATAATATTTCTTATTGGCTTCATAACAACTGACTTGATTTTTGTATTAAAAAAGCAGCACCGTAGAGTGGTTAAGAGCACAGACTCTGGAGCCAGACCACCTGAATTTGAATTCTGGTTCTGTTACTTACTAGCTTGGGCAGATATTTAATCTCTTTGTGCTTTAGTTTCTTCATAGGTAAAATGAAGATAATTAGAGTTCCAAACTCATAGAATTATTATGAGAAGTACTAATGTATAAAAAGTGCTCAGAATACTTCCTTACATAAAATAAGTACTTACATGTGTTTTTGTTGTATAAAATACTCCCATCCTGGTCTTTATTACCTCCCACCAATGTTTTAATCATTCCTACTGGTTCTGTTTCCCATTTTCATGCTTCCAGTCACATCTTTACTTTCTTTCCTATTAACCGCTGACCTAATCATCTATTTCTCAAAAAAAAAAAAAAAAAAAAAAAAAAAGACACACATTCAGTACTTTCCTCTTCACCTCCAGATTATCTTTGTTATCATTCCTCCTTTTACAGGCTAATGCCATCCTTTCTGCCTCTTCTAGGATAGTAGATCAATTATCTCTTCATTTATATCTTCACTCTCTTCTCTCCTGCTCTCTTTTTCTTTTCCTTGCCTCAGTATGTCTTCATTCTTTCTTTTTTTTTTTGGTCTTCATTCTTAATAATAAAAATGGCCACCAAAAGAACTTTCTTTCAGTCTTAACTCTCTTGCAAATCACTGACCTATCTCTTTCCTTTCTCTTCAAGTTCCCTTTAAGTAGTAGTGTAAACCCTATATTCTACTTTGCTCCGTTATACTGAAACTGCTTCCTCAAAGGTCAAGACAGACTTCCTAAATGCCACACCTTATCATTCTTCTAATTCTTTTTTATTTTATTTATTTTTTTGAGACTGAGTTTCGCTCTATCACCCAGGCTGGAATACAATGGCACACTATCACCCAGGCTGGAATACAATGGCACAATCTCAGCTTACTGCAACCTCCACCTCCCGAGAGTTCAAGTGATTCTCCTGCCTCAGCCTCCCGAGTAGCTGGGATTACAGGCATGCACCATCATGCCTGGCTAATTTTTGTATTTTTAGTAGAGATGGGGTTTCACCACGTTGGCTGTGATTCGCCTGCCTCAACCTCCCAAAGTGCTAGGATTACAGACTTGAGACGCCATACCTGGCCATCCTAATTCTTATCCTTTTGGAGCATTTTATAACATTTTGTCTACTTGATCTCCTTATGAATGAAAATTCTTATTCTTTTGCTTCCAAAACTATGCTTTTTTCCCCCCAGATCCTCTTCTTACCTCCTGAATCACTCTTCTGCTCACTATTCCTCTTCCATTGCCCACTGTTTACCCAGATTTCTATCTCCAGCCCACATTCTCTATATTCTTTCTTTCTTTGTAACCTTACACACTCCTATAACCTCATCCATCACTTACGTACTAAGGATGTCGAGATCTGTCTGACCCTGACCTGTTTAGACTTGGCCTATTTCCTGGACTCCAGATGCATTTCCATTAGAAATGCCGCCCATTAGACATCTTGATATAGATGTCTTACAGGTTTCTCTCGGTCTCAGTATTTCCAGAGCAAAATTGTTCTCATCCTATCACAAAATCTGTTGCTCCTCCTCTTGTTTTCTCTTCTTGTATCATCAGCCACTCAGTCATTTAAGGCATTGATTCCCAATTGACAATTCCACAGTTGAGTCCCCTCTGACTGCATGAGAATCACCTGGAGGCACATGTTAAAAATAAAGACTGCTGAACTGTATCCTTCAAAGAGCCTGATTCTTTTATTCAGATGCTTATACAAGTTTGGAAACCACTGATGAAAAGTGGGATTTGCTCCCTACATCCCCATCTCCACCATCTACGGAATTACCAAATTGTGTCAGTTCTGTGTAATGTCTCTTAACTCTGTCTTCTTGTCTCCGTTTATACTGCTAGTATTCTAGTTGAGAATGTCATCCTTATGCAAACATGTAGGTACATAGCAGGTATTTTTAAAATTCTTGTTGAATAAATGAATGCATCATTGCCATAGACTGCCATAGGTCTATTTTTTTCCCCTAATTTTATATCTTTACAGTCTATTTCTAGTAGTACCTTGTTATTTTTAAAATACCAATCTAATAATATAACTTTTCTTTAAAAAACAATCCAGCAGTGGCTTTAAAGCCTGGTTATACATCAGAATACTTATTAAATACAGATTCTATCTGTTTAAGAATGGAGAGAATTAAAGAAAAATACTGGTGCCTCAGCCCCAACTCTGGAAATTTCCATTTAGTCGAACTGGAGTAGAGCACAGGAATCTGTATTTTTACCAGGTATCTCAGAGATTCTGATGCAATTTTGCATTTTGAAGCTATTCACATGCAGAGTAAAAAAGCATCTAAAATGCTTTAAACCTGTCGTACCAGTTGTTTTCCCTTCCACTCCTCAACCTCACTCACATACCTTCACGTTTATTATTTGCCACCTCCTGAGCACTCCTCATGAACTTTTTGTTGATGCTGTTCTCTTTGCTTATAGTAAAACCCTCCTAATCACTTCCAGGCTTGACTCAGGTGTCACTTCCTCTGTGAAGTTTACCCTGTCAGAATTTATTCATCCTTCCTTCTTGTTCTCATAACACATTGTTCTTGTTGCTGGTTTAGCAAACCACAGGTGATATTATCTTACACAAATTTATATTTGACTTTTCTTATGCTATATATAGTGTGAGTTCTTGATGACAGGAAGCATAATTTTCTCAATCATCTTTTTCTCCTCAGTACCCAGCATACTGCTTGAATGATTGAACCAATGTTAAAAATTATGAAAGACGCGCTCTCATTGTTGAGACAAGCAGAAGACTGAGGTCTGACGCTTGGGGAAATTACATATTTTGGAATAGAAAGAGGAAAAATAAGGAGTGATCAGAGGGAGAAGCTGAAGGACTAGTTGTTTATTATGGAAGCTTAAGGAAGATGAGAGAGTTTGTTCACTTGTTCATCCAGTCATTCATCCATTTACTTAAAAATGTACATATTAAATATTTACTATATGTTAGGCACTTTCTAGGAAACAAGAAATATTCTTTTTTTTTTAGAGACAGGGTTTCACCATGTTGGCCAGGCTGGTCTTGAACTCCTGGCCTCAAGTGATCCACCTGCCTTGGCCTCCCAAAGAGCTAGGATTACAGGCATGAGCCACGGCGCCCAGCCAAGAAATATTCTTTAGAGAACTTGAATGTCTATTTGTGTGTAAAATAGAAAAACAAAAACAAAAAAAATCAAAATTTCAACCTACCACAAAAAACTTGTTTTTATCTCTGATGAGGTTTAGAATTGAGGCTTCTTCCTCCCCTGTCCTAGTTGTTTACCTTTTTTGTCTTTTTTTTCTCTGTCGCCGAGGCTGGAGTGCAATGGCGCCATCTTGGCTCACTGCAACCTCTGCCTCAGGGGTTGAGGCAGGCGATTCTCCTACATCAAACTCCGGAGTAGCTGGGACTACAGGCTTGTGCTACCACGCCTGGCTAATATTTTGTATTTCAAAGTGCTGGGATTACTAGTTGGTTATCTTAATCTCTTAGAGGAGAGAAGGCAATACTTAGCTATCACTATCTCCTGAATAGCTAACCACTACAGGGAATCAAATCTATTTTTTTTTTTTAAATCATTCCCTAAGGATGTAAGTTCCAGTTAGCTACAGGTCAGATAAAGTTAGACTCCAGTTTTCTAAACTGAATTATTAAAAAGATCTTGGAGATAGGACCACCTCAACTATTTGGAAGAGATTGTTAAGATTCATAAAGGCAAGGGTTAAAATCTGCTAGGACCGTTTAATCTGAGAAATCATAATTTTTTTTTTAAGATGGAGTCTTGCTCTGTTGCCAAGCTGGAGTGCAGTGGCATGATCTTGGCTCACTGCAACCTCTGCTGCCTGAGTTCAAGCAATTCCCCTGCCTCACCCTTCCGAGTAGCTGGGACTACAGGTGCCTGCCATCATGCCTGGCTAATTTTTTGTATTTTAGTAGAGATGGGGTTTCACCTTGTTGGCCAGGCTGGGAAATCATAATTTTTTTTTCTAATGAAATACTTGGGGAAACAAATCAATGGAGAAAACTTTAGCTGGTTTGAGAGAAAAACTTCATCTAATTTCCCTGATTACAACTGAGAAGGGAAATCATCCCATTACCTTTTTGTGGGGCTGAACTTAACAGGTTGAAGAAATACCTTCCCCCAAATCCAGTAGTCATGTACTTGGAGAACCGTGACTAAACCTAAACTGTGATTGGAAATCTTGGTTGGCTATTACATTTTGTTTTCTTTTCTTTTCTTTTTTTTTTTTTTGAGACGGAGTTTCGCTCTTGTTACCCAGGCTGGAGTGCAATGGCGCAATCTCGGCTCACCGCAACCTCCGCCTCCTGGGTTCAGGCAATTCTCCTGCCTCAGCCTCCTGAGTAGCTGGGATTACAGGCACGCGCCACCATGCCCAGCTAATTTTTTGTATTTTTAGTAGAGACGGGGTTTCACCATGTTGACCAGGATGGTCTCGATCTCTTGACCTCGTGATCCACCCGCCTCGGCCTCCCAAAGTGCTGGGATTACAGGCTTGAGCCACTGCGCCCGGCCTTTCTTTTCTTTTCTTTCTTTCTTTTTTTTTTGAGACAGTCTCTCTGTGTCCTCCAGGCTAGAGTGCAGTGGCGTGGTCTCAGCTCACTGCGACTCTGCCTCCTGGTTTCATCCTATGGCTTCCATGATAATAAATTGATATTAAATTGCCTTTCATCCTATGGCTTCCAAGAAAATGAAATTTCTTTTTCTTTTCTCTTCTCTGGTTTATGCCATTTTTGCTCACTCATCCTTTCCTACATGGTTTTTAAATGCCAGAATTTCTCATAGCTTAGTGGTAGGCTGTCTTTTCACTCTACTCTCTTGCCAGCTCTTGTCCACATGCCCAGCTTCAAATAGACCAGAAAAAAATATTGGCTGCTATCACCATTATTATCACATTCCTCAACCTTTCCCTTCCTTAGACGACTTTTGGGAAGACCCATGGGAATATGTTTAAAATTTGAGTTTTTTGGAAGAAAGGATAGCATTATAACTTATTTTTATTATCCCATTGAAATTAATCTAGCTCTAAAATGTAAGAAAGCTGAATACTTTTCATCAGATAAAAGTAATATATTGGAAGAAAAAAAGTTGTTGATAATAGTGTGTCTAACGTTACTGTCCCATGAGTTAGCAATTCTGAGAATGTCCAAATTCATCAATAATCAAATACTATACATGAAGCTATTTCCTGGCACCCTAGAAAATCATGACAACAATAGTAGTAGTAATAACAATGGCACTGGCAAGAATACAGCATAGTCTTAACGGAATTATTTTTTTACTTTTGAGATGGAGCCCTGTCACCCAGGCTGGAGTGCAGTGGTGCAGTCTTGGCTCACTGCAACCTCCACCTCCCGGATTCAGGCAATTTTCCCATTTCAGTTTCCTAAGTAGCTGGGAATACAGGTGTGCGCCATTACACCCAGCTAAAAAGGATTTTCTATATATTTTATTTTTTTAGGAGACAGTATGCCACATTTCTTAAATTTGGCACATTCTCATAGTATATGATCTCGTACTCTGAAAGAGAGAAATTGACCTTTGGAAAAATGGATGATTCTCAGCCAGTGCATTACACACACATGCACACACACATTAAATAAAAGAAGCAAAAACAAAAGCCCAAGGACAGACAGATTCTAATGTTATTATTTCCACAGCAAACAGCTGGGATTTTTACATATGTGACATTAACTTAGGAAACTTAGCAAATGGAAAGCTCCTACTTCATCCTCATCCTCACTGTCATGTTAGTGTCACCTGGGGGCTGCGATCTGAATCTTCACTGGACTCTCTTCACTATTATAGCATTCAGTTTATTTTGATGATATTAAATTGCCTTTTGGAAAATATTCACTATTTAGTTGTTGGAGTCCCTTCCTCCTTTAACCTGTTCTCCCAAAACAGCTTTGATTTTTTTTAAGAGACAGTATGCCAGGCATGCTGGTTAGCCTAGTATTAGTAGACACAAGGAACCTTCTGTTAGAGGGATTGTTGCATCTGGCACAGGATCATTTGGGCACAGTATCATAGCTTGCCTGGCAGAAGTCTAAGTAGAGGGGTACAACACCCTTGGCAGGTTGAGAGTAGCAAAGGTGTCTTATGTTGCCCAAGTAACTCTGTTTTAGTTAGAATCCTGACAAACTGAGAAAGCATACTTCTCTCAGTGGCCTTGGTGCAGCCTTTTGATGATTGACTATTTCCTTAAAAGCTTAAGAGCAGGCTCAGAAAAGGGCTTTCATTCTGTTAACTTCTTGCTTTTTGCTATACACATTGTTTTATTGGTGGAAATTTCACATTTCATTATTTTATTTCCTTTTCCCCTCACTACTAAACACATTTTTTTGTAAATTGAGGTGGGAGATGGGCTTTTGAATCTCTAAAAGCTAGTATTGTGATTATCAATGTGTGAATTCTAAGATACCTGCTACCAACTAATAGCACCAAGACAACCTGTGGATGCTCACTGGATATGCCTGGGGATGAATATTAACATGGCCAATTCTACTCAAAATAGGAGGTTAGAAATTATTTTCATATTTAATTATATTCACATTTGTCATATAACTAGGTGATTTCTTTCCTTTCTTTTCTTTTTTTTTTGAGACAGGGTCTCACTCTGTCACCTAGGGCTGGAGTGTAGTCATGTGTACATGGCTCACTGCAACCTCATTGCCACGTTTTCCTGGGCCTAAGTGATCCCTCCTGCCTTAGCCTCATGTGTAGCTGGGTCCACAGACATGTGTTAGCATGCCCAGGGAATTTTTAAATTTTTTGTAGAGATGAGATCTCATTTTGTTATCCAGGCTGGTCTCAAATAACCCTCCCTTCTGACCCTCCTAAAGCGCTGGGATTACAGGTTTGAGCCACCGCACCGGGCCTGATTTCTTTTTCTTCATGATAGATTAAAAAGATCTTATTTTATTTATTTTTTATAATTTCAACTTTTCTTTTAGATTCAGGAGGTACATGTACAAGTTTGTTACATGAGTATATCATATGATGCTGAAGTTTGGGGTATGAATTGATCCCATTACTCATTTAGTGAGTGTAGTACCCAGTAGTTATTCATCCCTGGTCCCTCTCCCTTTCTCTTCCCTCCCTTCCTGATCTAGTAGTCCCAGTGTCTACTGTTGCATCTTTATATCCATGAATACACAATGTTTAGCTCCCACTTATAAATGAGAACATGCAGAATTTGGTTTTCTGTTCCTGTGTTAATTTACTTAGGATAATGGCCTCCAGCTGCGTCCATGTTGCTGGAAAGGACATGATTTTGTTCTTTTTTATGGCTCATAACTAGTATCCTCGTTATTAACCTATTAGTTTGCTTTCTGTATTGTTAACATATATATATATATATAT
>NW_016108117.1:0-11027 GCF_001604975.1 Cebus imitator | reverse complement strand
TAGAGACGGGGTTTCACCATGTTGACCAGGATGGTCTCGATCTCTTGACCTCGTGATCCACCCGCCTCAGCCTCCCAAAGTGCTGGGATTACAGGCTTGAGCCACCGCGCCCGGCATTGTTAATATATTAAGTGAATACATGCTTTGTGTGTGTAAAGCACTATTCTATGCCCTGGGGACACAATTAGTAAGTCATAGACACTGCATACAAGGAGTCTTGCTGAGAATTTGACCTATCAAAGATAACTACAGTAAAATCCAATATACTACAATAGGTAATGGGAAACTGGTGGTAGTGGCTAGTGTCTGCTAGGATGTGTAGAACAGTCAAGGCAGGCTTCATAGAGAAGGTTATGTTTAAACTAAGTCTTTCAGACCATATAGAAGCTCTAAACAGGAAAATGCATTCCAGGCAGAGGAAGCAGCATGTGTGAATGTATGGAGGCATGTGAAAGTGTGGCACACTTGCAGAATTGTTAGAGGAAATGGTTTTTAATAACTAACAGCAATAGGCATGTGCCAGACACTGTTCCAACTGCTGTGCCCATATAAAGTCATGTAATCTTCATCATAATACTAAGAAATAAATATTACTGTTATTCCCATTTTAAAGATGGGGTAAGTGAGGCAGAAAGAAGTTAAGTAACTTATACAAGGTCTTATAGCTATTAAGTTCCTCAGCTGACATTTGAATTCAAACTTTCTGGCCAGTGCTCTAAATCAGGGGTTAGCAAACTATAGCTCATGGGCAAATCCAGCACACTACCTGTTTTTGTGCAGCCTATAAGCTAAAAATAGTCTTTGCATTTTTAATTAGCTAAAAAAATGAAAAAGAAGTAAATTATTTTGTGATATGTGAAACTTATCCAATGTTTGCAAAAGACTATTAGCTGCAAAGTATGAAGTACTTCTTTCTTTTTTCTCTTTTTTTCTTGTTTTTTTTAGAGACGGCGTCAGGCTCTGTCACCCATGCTGGAGTATAGTGGCATGATCATACCTCACTACAGTTTTGACTTCCTGGGCTTAAGCAATTCTCTGATCTCAGCCTCCTGAATAGCTAGGACTACAGTTGTACACCACCATGCCTGGCTAATTTTAAATTTTTGTAGAGATGGGGTTTCACAGTGTTGCCCAGGCTGTTCTTGAACGCTTGGCCTCAAGCAATCATGTACCTTGGTCTCCCAAGTAAAGGACTTTCTATTTGGCTCTTTACACAGAAAGTTTGCTCTAAATCAATGCACTATACCGCCTCACAGTATATTTTGTTTTATTAATTAACACAAAGTACATTATACTTCGTACATTAATAGCAATACTTGGACTTATATATTAGTTATCTTTTTAAAAGTCTGTTTTCATATTTGTCATCTTGTGCCCTCACATCAACCCTGAAATAAAAAAAAAAGGTTAAGTTTGGTATTTCTCTTGTATAGCTAGGAAACTTAGCTGTGGAAAGATTAGGATGGGCTGTGACATGAAAGTCAGACTCTTTTGCCAATACAGCATGTTGTAATGTCCTCCATTCTGTTCTGAAATTTCTCCTCTACCTCTGTCCTACATACACAGTTGTCCAGAGTTTGGGCTTGAGGCCACTCTGTAAATGAGACAGTTGAGACAGATTGAAAGCAAGGTAACACACACTCTTTGCTTAACCTTTGGTGCCTCTGCGACAGTATCTAAAATTCTCCATCTTGGCAAGCTTCCCCTAATTCTGAGCACCTTGCCAGCAAAGTGCTCCAGGAGTTTTGGATTTGATTGCAGATAAGTAAGCCCTTACCATCAAAGGAGACAGGACGTTTCTCATTTTCATTTCCATAAAAGGATGCCATTGCTTTGCCAGGCTATATGGAAAGTCTTTACCTTAACAATAAATCTTGAATCCTCTTTCATGTTTTTACCTATCTATATACTATTTTTGGAACATGAGGTTTCTACCTTTTTGCTATTCCTGATCTTTTCCTGGGCTTAGGAATGCCTTGTCATACCAACCAAATCACAGAAGCTTTTCTTGTTAACTTGGTACTACCACTCATCTAGTCAGGGAGAGTAGAATCTAATTCTTCCATGTGTGATCTCAAGGGATGTTCGTGTTATTTATTGGTTTGTATTTTTCATTCTAATTCCCTTTTACTAGGACATAGCAGTCTGAAGTTTGAACTATAGGCCATGTTTTTTTGTATCATTGTGCTTGATGCTTTCAGGAAAAAACTAAGTTATTTAGGTTTCTAAAGTCTTAATTTCTAGTGTGTCTTCTGTTTTCAGCCTCAGTAGTGAATTTATATTATCAGATACACAAAATTGATTATACCCAGATTTGGACTGTTAAGGCCTAGCAGAAACCAGATGCAGCTTTAAGAGAGATCAACTATGTTTCTACTCATAGCTAGCATTTCCTTGGCCTCGAACAATGCTGAGGTTAGAGCAATGTAGAAAAACAGTTCTCTGTCCAAGGGGTCAGATGCCTGAGAGATGCAAAACACCTACAATGGTGGGTAGCAGATACAGACATTTGTCAAAACTTAGTGAATGTATACTTAAGATTTGTGCTTTTTACTGTATGTAAATTTTACTTGAAAAGAAAAATAATACTGTAAAGAGGTATTGACAATACCTCTTTACAGTATTATTTTTCTTTTCAAGTAAAATTCACTATAAACTATAAACTCTAGTTTATAGTGAAATCTTTGGAGAAATTATTACTAATGTCTGAAATGGGATGAATGATGAAGGGATGGGATGATAAAGCAAGGGATGAAGGAATGTACATGATAAAGCAAGTGCATAATGGTGGACTTGTTTGGGTATATGGGTGTTCATTGTGATTCTTTCAACTTTTCTGTGTGTTTGAACATCTTCATAATAAAATTTTTTGGAAAATAAGAAAGTAAAGGGTATGGGCATGTAATATAAATGAATAAAGCAGGCTTGGTGTAATATAGTAGAGAGAGGTGTGGTCTGGGGTACTGAGAAACACATGTTATGCCTAAAGAAGGCAGCTGCTACTCAACTCCAACCAGTTGTTACTTTGTGGGAATCTGGCCCCAGTGTTGTACGGTAATCTAATTTTTAAAAAGGAGTTTCAGCCGGGAACAGTGGCACATGCCTGTAGTCACTGCTACTTGGGAGGCTGAGGTGGGAGGTTTGCTTGAGCCCAGTTCTGGGCTGTAGTGTGCTATGCTAATCGGGTGTCCACACTAAGTTTGGCATCAATATGGTGACCTCCCTGGAGCGGGGGACCACCAGGTTGCCTAAGGAGGGGTGAACTGGCCCAGGTTGGAAACGGAGCAGGTCAAAATCCCGTGCTGATCAGTAGTGGGATCACGCCTGTGAATAGCCACTGCACTCCAGCCTGGGCAACATAGTAAGACCCTGTCTCTAAAAAAAAAAAAAAAAAAAAAGGAGTTTCAAATATAGAATTTTCGTGTACAAAAAATTTTTTCTTTTTTTTGGCTTGATAGTTATAAAAATTTTTTATTTTTAAAATACCATATGAGCCAAACAATATATTTTTAATTTACCAACTCATTTTCTATTCTAAAGATTTCAATTTTTGAGAAGAAATTGGGGGTGTCCTCTTGAGTTATAAAGTTACCATTGTTATCACTAACACGTGCCTTTAAAGAGATTTCAGCTGTAGCTGAGACCTTATACTGTAACCTCAGTTCCCCTGTTGTACAAGGCTGCTGTACAATAATGCCTTGCCAGGCCTATGCCATGGTATTCATGACACTGACCCAACCAGGACTTTGCTGTGGGGCAGGGAACAGCTGTGAGACTGGGCTGGTTGGCACTGATTTCTCTAGGCTCATTTTAGGATTATTTAATATGCAAAGGGCAACAGTACATGTTAGCTTGCTGCTTAAATATAGTTCCTGGATGTTAGTCACTTAGGCTTTAAGAGAAATTAGCACTAAGACTTCCTTATATTCCCTGTTTTGTCTAAGTGATGTCACAATTCACCCACGGTCCTAAGCTCTTAATCTCCATGATATCCTTTGTCACCACTGACATTCTAAGTGACTCTGTTTTGTTCATTCTGCCTCAGGGGTACTTCTCAAATCCATGTCCTTCACAATGTCTTAGCTGCCAGTACCTTACTTCAAGACCTCATCCTCTCTTAGCCTGGGTTACAATTTCCTCACTGATATCTCTCATGAATTTTCCTTCCCAGCAGCTCAATCTTCATGTTCCCACTGCAATTATCATTCTAAGATACAATTCTGATAGTATCACTCTGGTTTAAAAACCACAATACCTCCCTGTTGCCTCAGGTGAAACTCTTTATCATGGGACAGGATAGAGGAAACTTCATGGCTGTCAGTGTACCCTACCAGCCACAATTCCTTCTATTTTCCACTAGCCTGGGGTAAGGTTTCAATTTCTCAGTATAGCAAATGAAGCCCTACTTAAATTTCTATGCATACCTCCACCCCTTTCTTAGTCTATGCATACCAAATTCTCACTATGCCAAAAAACAGTCATTTTCTCTCTCTTCCAAACCTTTGATTATGTTATTCTCTTTGCTTCAGATTCTTTTCATTGCTGCTGTTTCAGTGCTCCCTTTCTTTTTTATAACTCAAGTAAATAATGTTTATACTGGGAGGTGTTTTCTATCACCCCTGGACCAAGTTAGTAACTACTTACTATGCACTGCAACACTTTGTACTTTCCTCTCATTTTATATTAGAGATGATTTCTGTTGCATTATATCATTTACATGTCTCTTTCCACCACTAAATGGTAAAGTCTTAATCATTTTTCAGTCCTACATCTCTGCCCGAAGACCAAGTCTAATGTGGTACAGGTGTTAGTAAGTATTTGTTACATGAATAAATGGAAATGCATATTACAGTCAGGCAACACGGATTACTGAGACAAATTCTTAACCTATTCTTTGGTAATGTGAGTCAGAGTCCGATCCAGAACTTAAATCTATCTTCTTAGATTTTCTGCTCGTGCTAAAATTAGACTTGATGGACCCTCAGCAGCCAGTGACTCTGTTATGGTAAAACACAGTCTACAGCCGCTCAACTTTCTTTACCAGCTATGGGAGTCAGCGTTGGAGCCCTGGCCCATTGCTTTTCCTTTGCTCTAATCCTAACTTTACTTAACTTTTCGTCCCTTATGAATGAAACCTGACTGTGATCTGTTCACATGTACAGGAAGTTACATAGAGCTTATATTTATATTTAAATATAATATTACTTACATAGAACTATATTTATGTTTATTTTAAGTATATCATTTTTCCTCTTGTGTAGAAAGGATGGTGCTTTGTTAACGCTAAAGACTATACAAGGGTAATATAATAATAGCAACTAACACATAACATTTTACTATGTGCCAGGAACAAAGTGTTTTTATGTACATTAGCTCATTTAATCCTAATTGTAACTTCATGAAGTAGTTCTTATGATTGATATGATAATTTAACAGTTGAGGAACCTGAAGCAGACAGAAGTAACTTGTTCTAAGAACACAAAACTACTTAACTGGTAGACCTGGGATTTGAATTCAGGAAGTCTTAACTGTGTACTGTGCTGGGTAGGGATATAAAACTGCTTTCTCTCGTATCTTTTACCATGTAGTACTCTACATGTAGGGGACATGACAATAAGTGATATGGACTGATAATATTTGCTTTTGCTATGTAAAACTTTTGATGAAAATATGCTGGGAGAATAACCTTTTACTTAATATCTCCTTTTAGGGGTAATTGGTGTGCTGATTTATAGTCTCTGCAGATTTAAACTGCCTGTAATTTCTTTGTGGCATTCACTCCTTACTCAACTCAGATCCCAGAATTGCCTTCCTTCTTTTCCTCAGGCTTACTTGATAGCTATGGAGCATTGCCCATGCCATAGCTTTCAGGCTGTGCTCTTGTGGCTTGTGAAACACTTGTTTATGGGCACAGAGTGATCTGGAGTTAAATAGAAACATCCTTCTCCATGGAACAACAATTTACTCTACATGCCAACTTGGCAGCAGGGTAGACCATTGGGGGGCTGTGGTTAAGACAGGTAGCCAAGATATGAAGGAGGTTTCTAATCCAGACTCATGCTAATAAACAGAGTGGTAACCAAAACACTTTAATGAGATCTTTGTGTTTTGCATGTAGTTTAGTTAAGAGTAACCAACTGAAGTTGACTAATTGGCCACATTCCTCATAAAAAATTATTGGAGGGCTAGACTAGTATCAGTTTACACTGTATATACTAAAATGAAGCTATATTTAGGTAGATGGTATCAAGCATTGAAAATGTTCCATGAACCAAGTAGTTTCTTGACTCTGGCCATGAGCTCTATTTCAGACATGTCTAAATTGGTAGGTAGACAGCATCTAGGTGGTTCTGTGACTGAATATGTGACCTTAAATGAGAATTATTTAACTTTTCCAAGGCTGAGTTTCTTCATTTGTAACATGAAAAGTCCTAATGCTTATTGCTCCAGCTTCCACACTCTTTTCTTCCATTACTACTTTATTATAATAGGCTTTTTCCAAATAATCTCTTTGATTAAGTTTGTTAAGGTGTATCATTCCATTACTTAGCGTGTCTCAGCTCTTATTTGCAGAATTTGTAAGAAGGCAATTTCAACAGAACTTTCTTACTTATATGTAAGTGTCAGAGTTACTTAGCTATGTAGACACCTTTGATCTGAAAGAAAATCATACTTGAGATTTTTATCACAATTAGTAGGCCACATTTATTGTTCCTTAAAATTGGAATTATCAGCAAGTAACAAAGTAGAGATTTGGAGATTGGAACTATACAACTTCTGTTTGAATATGACTCATGAGCTTTGAGAAAAATGCAGATTTCATTTTCTGAGCTCTTCATCTTCTTTCTTCTCAACTTAAAAAAAAAAACATGGCTTGATGGCAAGAGCTCAGACATGTATAACCATGTGTAGTGCAAAAGTTGCCACGTTGTAAGTCAGCCTAATAAGTTTTCTTCATTTAGGCGAATAAAAGCATGGGGAATAGAGAAGATTAAGGGAAACAAGGGAAGGGCTTGTTAGAATCCAAAATGAACACATTTTTGAAACTTAAGTACTGTTAACTCTTAGGCAATATGATACTTGTTCTTAATTGAAGGAAGATGTTCTCTGGTCCCAACTTGTAAACATTTGCAGTCTTGAGGTAATATGCCAGTTTACTGAGAAGAAAATCTTAATCAGTATGACACTTCATGGAAAATTCTTTACTTCTCCTGTCTCTTGGCTGTCTCTCTTGAAAGCATACAGATCTGTGTCCAGAGCCTGCCTGACCACTAAGCACATAATCAGATATAGTTCTCACCATTTGAGTGTCAAACTGTCTCTGCCAATAGGGTTATGAGTCTCTTACACAGGGCAGACAGTTGCTGGGGTCACCTGTCATGTTGGAGCAGACTGCTGTGATGATTCCCACTTAAGCAGTAGTTACATTATATCATGATTGGAATGGAGAGACAGGTACTTGGAAGGATTGATTCAAGCTCTGCATCAGTCAGTCTTAACTACTAATATGTTAAAGCCCTCCTGTAGTAAAGATCTCCTGATGGTGGAGATTGCCAAATTTACTGAGTTCTTTATCACCTTTAATTTATTTGTACTACTGGCCCTCCGTATCCACGGGTTCTGCATCCATGGATTCAACCAACTGCAGATTGAAAATATTTAGGAAAAATAAAAAATAAAAATTTAATATTAATAAAAATAATACAAACACACACAGTACAGTATAATAACTATGTAGTACTTACAGTGTATTGGGCATTTTAAATAACCTGGAGATGATTTAAAGTATCAGGAAGGATGTGCATAGGTTATATGCAAATACTATACCATTTTATTTAAGAAACTTGACCCTCAGTGGATTTTGGTATCTGCAGGGGGTCTTGCAACCAGTCTCCCATGGATACTGAGGGACAGCTGTATAGTTTCTTGGCGTGTGAGTCCTTGGCTGCCTAGTTGGGGCAAGGGGACTTTGAGCTCAGAAATGCTGGGTTTCACAGGGACCTTATCAATCAGTATTTCTATCCCTGTTTCAGTCCTTAGCCAGAATACCTTCAGTAAAATGCTTCATGTGAGAACCATGATTAGTTCTTTCAGGGTTTTGCTATTTGAGCCAGAGATTGGTTAAAAAGTTTCTATTGAATGTAGTTGTCTTTTAAAAAGTTGTATGATAAATTTATTGATCACTTTTCATCTGTCAAAGAAGGGATCAGTTACAGCTGTGATTTTCAGTTACTAGTAGGGATTGAGGATATGGCAGACTGTCTAGGTTCTGATTCCCTATTCTATGGCAACTTTATTAGTTTCCTGTGGCTTCTGTAACAAATTAACACAAACTTGGTAGCCTAAAACAAAATTATTCAATTATTTTCTCACAGTTCTGGAGGCCAGAAGTTTAAAATCAAGGTGTCATCGGGGCCATATTCCCTCTGGTATATACACATTGTATGTGTATACTGTATTTCACTTTTCCATTCACCCATCAATGGACTCTTCCACTGCTTCCGCATTGAAGCTCTTGTGAATAAGGCTGCTGTGAACATGGGTGTACGAATATCTCTTTGAGGTCCTGCTTTCAATTATTATTATTTCTTTTCTTTTCTTTCTTTCCTTCTTTTTTGTTTTTTTTTTAAACAGAGTGTCATTCTGTTACCCAGGATGGAGTGCAGTAGCACAGTCTCCATTCACTGGAAACTCCACCTCCCAGCTTCAAGGAATTCTCGTGCCTCAGTCTCCTGAGCAGCTGGGATTACAGGCGTGTGCCAACATGCCCAGCTAATTTTTTGTATTTTGGTAGAGACTCGGTTTCACCATGTTGCCCAGGCTGGTCTTGAACTCCTGAGCTAAGGCAATCCACCCACCTCAGCCTCCCAAAGTGCTAGAATTACAGGCATGAGCCACCATGCTCAGCCTCAGTTATTTTGAGTATATACCCAGAATTCTTCTGAACTTAAAATTTTATTTTTGAATAGAATAGAAATTCTATTTTTAACTTTTTGAGGAACTTCCATACTGTTTTCCATAGAGGCTATACTATTTTACATTCCCCTGAGCAGTGCACAAGGGTTTTAATTTTTCTACATCCTTGCCAATACTTTTGAAAAATGTCCTTGCCTGCTAAAATTTCATTTTTATATTTTGTTATTTATTTTTAGAAATGGGGTCTTGCATGTTGCCCAGGCTTGACTGCAGCCTCAATCTCCTGGGCTCAAGCAATCCTCTTGCCTCAGCCTCCCAAGTAACTGGGACTACAGGCCTATTTTGTTTTTTTGATAATAGCCATCCTAATAAGAATGAGGTGGTATCTCATTGTAGTTTTGATTTGCATTTCCCTAATCATTGGTGACACTGAGCATTTTTTCATATGCTTATTGGTCATTTGTATATCTTTGGAGACATGTCCATTCATTTTTGCCCATTTTTCAATCATGTTGATAGTTTTTTGTTGTTGAGTTTTAGGAGTTCTTGATATACTCTGGATATTAATCCCTCAACAGATATATAATTTGAAATTTAAAAATTTATTATGTACATATATTTTTGCTTATAAAAGTATGAAATGCTTCATGAATTTGCTTGTCATCCTTATTATGTAGGGTCCATGCTAATCTCAGTATCGTTGCAATTGTAGTATATGTACTGCTGAAGTGAGCACTGATTTGCTAATATTTTCTCCCAATCTGTGGACTGCGTTTTTACTCTTTTGGTGGTGTTTTTTGATATACTCCCTCAATAATTCTGTCCGCATGATTTGTTGAAATCAAGGAAAGTGTGGGCTGAAAAATCCAAATAAGTAGGTGTTAGGCTGCACTAAGCCCAGCTTCTGGTCTAACATATGCCCAGACACTTGGAGCTGGGTTTTATGGGGAAGAGAGTTGCTCTGAGGCCAAAGCAGGTAGTGTTAGCGGTATTCTGAGACACAACAGCAAGGTCAGCTCTGAAAGCTGGCACTTGCTGGTGGCGACAGTTGCAGGCTATTTTGGGAACCGAGGAGGCTTTGTTTTGTAAGGCCTTCTCTGCACTCCCAGATTTAACCCTGGCACTGATTGATCATCAGCCACTTTTGTCTTTGATATGGAGAGAGCAATATCAGGTACAGTAGTGAGATCACAGTGCTCTTTCCCCAGATTATTGGTAAAATCAAGTATTTTTCCTTGGAGATTGTCATTGCCGGACAAATGTGACATGCTGACGTTAGGAAGCTTTAATTTGTTACCTAGCAGTTTTTCTAAATAGTTCCTTCAGACTAGTAATTAAGTCATATCTCTATTTCTTAAGGAGCTTAGAACACGTTGTTACTTTAGTAAAATTTGATGTGTCTTCAGGAATGCAAAATAGGAGGAAATGGACTTAAACTGCATCAGGAGGAATCTGGGCCAAATGCAAAGAATTTCCCCATTATCTTGGGTAACATCAAAAGCTTGTTTAGCCTGCTTCCCAAGAAAAGGAAAGACCTCTGTCTCTGGAAGGTTGAGCATAGCTCTGTGTAGAGGCATGGTGTTGAAGTTCATGTCCCTGGACGTAGTTTTATAAGTGGGCGAATCTGCTCATCTACCATGCTTCAGTCGTGAATGAGTCAGCAGCACAGCTGCAGATGGAGTGGGCAGAAGGGCATCTAAATTTAGTCGTTATTCACTTGAGAAGGTTTTCAGGAACTGTGCGTCTCTCATCCATGCTTTAGTCATATTCCTTCTTCTAGAGGCAAAAAAAGAGAAAGAGAGCAAGAGAACAGTCACTCCAAGGTGCTTCATGAGAGTGAGTGTCCTACCACTCTGTTAATTGGTCTCATCTACAACAATGATGCTCTTCCATCTTAACCAGGTGCAACTATTTTATTCATATAGCTCCTGAATTTAAGAACCCATGGGATTCTGAACATTAGACAGGGACTTTTCTGCAGTTAGACTTACAAACAAGCTCCAGAATCTTGTTAGTTCAATGACATTTTTAACCAAACAGCTTTCCTCCTTTAAGGTACTGGGGGTGGGGAGGGCTGCGATCAGCGAGAAATAAGTACTTTTTTTTTTTTT
>NW_016108116.1:636817-638126 GCF_001604975.1 Cebus imitator | reverse complement strand
ATTGGTGATGACTTCTCAGATACAATGCCAAAAGCACAATGCAGGAAAGAAAAAATTGATAAGTTGAACTTCATAAAAATTAAAAACTTCTGCTCTGTGAAAGACATTGCTAAGAAAATGAATAACCAAGTAATAGACTTGGAAAAAATTGGCAAAATACAGATCTGATGAAAGACTGGTGTCCAATATATATAAAGGACTTTAAAAACTCAATAATAAAAAAGCAAAAACCCCAATTTAGAAATGGGCAGATCTGGATACTTCACCAGAAAAGATACATGGATGGCAAATAAGCATATGAAAAAGATGCTCAAAACTATGTGTCACTAGGAAATTGCATATTAAACCAATGAGATGCCACTACACTATAATATACACCTAATAGGAAGGCTCAAATCCAAACAAGTGACAATGCCACAGGCTGTCAAAGACGCAGAGCAATGGGGACTCTCAGTCACTGCTAGTGGAAATCCAAAACGCTAGTCACTTTGGAAAACAGTTTGGCAGGTACTTTTAAAAAAATAAAAAATAAAAAGCTAAACACAGCCTTGCCATATAATCCTGAAAATAGCAGTTTTAGATACTTACCAAAGCAATGTGAAAACACGTTCATTCAAAACTTGCATCCAACTATTTACAACAGTTTTACTCACACTTATCAAAAACTGAAAGTAACCAAAATGTCCCTCAGTAAGTGAATGGCTAAACAAACTGTGGTATATCTGTACAAGAGAATATGATTCAGTGATAAATGAAATGAGCTATCAGGCCATGACAAGACATGGAGGCACTTTAAATACAGAATGCTAAGAAGAAACTAGTCTAAAGACTCTACGCACTGTATGATTCCAACACTAGGACATTCCAGGAAAGTCAAAATGGCAGAGACAGTGAAATGATCAGTGATTGCCAATCATGCAGGAGAGATGAATTGGTTGAACACAAGGTTTTCAGCAGTGAAAATCTTCTGTGTGATACTGTACTGTGGATTCATGACATGGTAATTGTCAAGCCCCATAGAACTGTAAAACTCAAAGAATGCACCCTAATGCAAACTATGGAGTTTAGTTAATAACAATGTATCAATATTGATTAATCAATTGTAAACATGTATCACAGCAATGCATGATACTAATGATAGAGGAAACGGTGTGCTAGGGGACAAGAGAGAATAGGGGAATTCCCTGTACTATCTGTAAACCTAGAATTCTTCTAAAAAATAATGTCCATTCAATTTTATTAAAGTTAGGATGCAAGAGCCCCAAATCAAAATTGTGGTGGCATCCTGTTATGTGTGGTTCATACTGGG
>NW_016108116.1:632532-635661 GCF_001604975.1 Cebus imitator | reverse complement strand
CTTCACCTACACTCCCGTCCTCTGGGCTGCCATGACACCCCACTTTCGGAGAACTACTCTATTTTCTTGAAATCATGTCTCTGTGTTCTTTCTCTCATGGGCTTGAGTTCCTTGGGGAAACTACTATCTAAACCCCAAGCACTTAACACAGTATAGAGAAAGTTAAACACACAGTAAATACTCATCACATAGAGACCTTCCTCAAGTGAAAGTGCAGAGGAATAGTGTAAGTAGCACTGCCTCATATACTGGGAAAAATCACTTACTCTGGTGCCTGGCCTAGGGCAGGGCTGTTTAATGTAAGAACGGACATCTCTAACCCTTCTCCAAGCACAGTTATTCCCTCTAATCCACACTGACCTGAAGAGCATTCACTGCTATGGCAGCCCCGAGGTCGAGGCTCCGGGATCTGGCGTGGGGGCTCATGGTCGCATCCTCCCTGTCTTGGAGTTGGTGCTGTCCCTCACTATAAACCAGCTCTGATCCCCCCTTTGGCTCTCCCTGGCCAGGGTCAGGAGACTCCTGTGGAGTAAGTTTCTCGGTCCCCACTGCTCAGCTTGCGCTGCTTCTTGAGTGGTTGAATGATCATAGGCCCATTGCCCATTTCCCTGAGGCTTCTGGCCCAGTTTGTCCTTATTCTCCCTTCTTTGGTTTTCACCTGTTCTAGAATTTACTTGTCCTTTGCAGGTTCTCTTCCAAAACCTGCTGACTTTCTTTCTTCCGTCTGTTCCCTTGTTTCTGGGCTTCCAGGGTGTGGACTCAGCTCAGGTTCTGCAGGAGACACACAGGGGCCAGTCAGGAGTCAGACCCAGAGACGTCAGTGCAGGTTACAGGTCCAGGCAGTGTTAAAAACCATCTTAGTTCCTCAAGGACTCAGAGAAAACAGAGCAGGAAGGGACCTCAGGGAGGTACAATAAGCCCCTACTTTACTGATGAAAAAACTGAAGCCCAGAAAGACTAAGGCTCTCCCAGGCTTCCTGACCACCTGGTGGCAGCAGATACACCACGCAAGCCTTGGCCTAAGCCTCCCAGTGCAAAGCAGGTAACTCACCCCCCAGAAACTCACAGCTGCCTTTCAGAAAACTTTGGATCAAATACAGCAATTTCGCCTTGCAAACAGAGTAAAGGGGCCTTTCCTTGGACAATTCTTGATCATGGTCCTATAGGCCTACTACTTAATCTCAGTCCGTTGTCATTCGCTGGCTTGTAGATTGGGGCAGGGAGCACATGAGAATTCAATAGTCCTTAACACAACCCTGCTTTCCCAGTCTGGGCGTTCAGATCCTCCATTGTTCCTCAGGAAGTTTCCTCTGCTGTGACTGCTGGAGAGTCCAGGCCCTCACGTGGGCCATTTCTCCATGAAGATCCCTGTGATTTTCTTCCTCTCCTGGAGATAGAGAGGGCAGAGAATCGCTCCAGGACTCCATAGTCTTAGGTTTTCTCCTAAGCCAGCCAGGTCAGCTGAAAGCAATCACGACTGAGGGAGGTCAGGTCAGTGGAGATTGTCCCAGAGGAGCACGGGCTCACAAGGACAGCCCCTCATGGAAACGGTCAGGACCGTGACACGGGCAATATCTGACCAATTCTGCTGGGGATGACGGACCACGGATTAAGTGGAGGATGCTGCCATGAGGAGAAAGGAGAAGAACCAAAGGAGTGGGGAAAAAATAAGATAGATAATAATGGTTTCAAGAAATGCAGAGCAAACATTCCAGAGGCAAACTCCCAAAGGATGGAGGGTCAGTCCCAGGCTGTGGATATTTCTTAAGAAGCTCCTCCTGGATTTTGCCCAGCTCTACTTCCACATGACTTTGGGTTGGCGAACTTCTTTCTCCCTTCCATGTTCCTTCTTTTTGAACTAGAATCACTGTAGTTGTCATTCTGTGTCTGTCCTGCCATTCCACATTAGGAGCAGATAAGCAGTTTGTTCAGTTTCATAGGTCGACGTAGGTAAGGCAATTATGTCCAGGAGCTGTACTTAATGGACACCCTCAGAATCCTCATCCACACCTGGTATGGATGTTTTAGATGAGATTTTTAACTTTGGATCTGTTGTGGTCTATGTGACATTTTTCATGTTGAACTAATGCTTTAATATGAAATTTGGAAACTTTAAAGGAGTGGGTGAATGTATTTTGCAGATGGGGGAACGTGAGTGTCCAACTGTGGTAGACGGAATTTCTGAAATGGTGCCCAAACATGCCATACCCTTGTCTCTGAAGCCTGTTAAGGTGATGAGACACCATTCCTGTGATTACATTGGTATATGACAGTTACATGACTTGAAGATGGTGAGGTTACCTGCATGAACTGGATCAAATCACATCACTCCATAGTGACAGAGCTTTCCGTGGCTGGTTGGAGAGGATGAAATCAGAGAACGGAAGTCAGAGCTTGAGAAGGACTCCATGAGTGGTTATTGGTTGAAAGATGGGAAAGACAGGTAAGGAGGAAAGCAGGTGGCCTCTGAAGTCAGAGGGTCTCCTGGTTGACAGCCAGCACAGAAAAAGGGCCTTAGTCCCCCACCAACAAGAACAGAAACTCTTTCAATACGTATAGTGAACTCAGAAAAATAGCCTGAGCTCTAGAGAAAACCCATAGCCAGCCCATTCCCAGATTGTGGCTTCACATGACCCTGATCAGAAAACCCAGCCGCTTCATTCCAGACTTCTGTGGCTTCAAACCACTGGTTTGTGGTAATGTGATAATAGGCAGCAGGAGAAAACTAATACAGGTGCCTGTCTCTACTCTTGAATTCTATTTCAGATACACGGATGCTAAACCCTCTAAGAGCAAAAATCAATCAATCAATCAAAGAACTACAATAAAATCTTGCCCTCACCTTTATCTGGCTGTTCCAGAGCACTTCCCACCTGAAGAAGACAATGTGGCGCATTTCAGGCACATGAGGCGTGTGGCTTTATTGTTATCAACCATATTTCTGAAAGAATAAAGAGACGCTTCAGGCCTGGTGCGGTGACTCATGCCTGTAATCCTAGCACTTTAGGAGGCCAAGGCAGGCGATCACCTGAGGTCAAGAGTTAGAGACCAACCTGGCAAATATGGTAAAACCTTGTCTCTACTAAAAATACAAAAATTAGCTGGGTGTGGTGGTGGGCACCTGTAATC
>NW_016108116.1:616317-630286 GCF_001604975.1 Cebus imitator | reverse complement strand
GGACCACACTAATACAACATACTAATAGGAAAATTGTGTGCTGGAAGTCAGGGGAGCCTAGGAGAACTCTCTGTACTATCTACTCAGTTTATCTGTAAACCTAGAACTGCTCTAAAAAATAATGTCTATTAAGTGTTTTGAAATTAGGAGGCAGCAGACCCAAATCAGGTTTTGGTGGCATCCGGTTCTTGTGTGCTTAGTACTTGGCATGGAAGTGCACCAACCTAGAGTCACAGCAGCTGGAGATTTCGATGCCTCTATTGCTGGGGTGCCCTCGGAATACAGACAGCAGATCAGTTAGGCGGAAGCAGCCTCAGTGATCTAGACAGTGCAGGCATCTGGTAAGGACAGAGACAAACCATCCAGGTGGGCAGAACTTGATGAAGACTAGAAACCCCTGAGAATCAGCAGCTGCCCCAGGGGTACCCACAAATCAAAGGAGAAGGGGGCTGGGAGGGGCTGAGGGATACAGGATGACATCCCTGCCTGAAAGACAGAAGCAGCTCCAGAGATTTTGGTAAATCATCTGGGTTTCAGTACGGTGTGGTCTATCCAAAAACTTTAAAAGAAAGAAAGAGAGTGAGAGAGAGAAAAAAAAAGAAAAGAAAAGGATGGAAAGCAGGGAGGGAGGAAAGGAGGGAGAGAGAGAAGGAGGGAGGGAGGGAGGGAGGGAGGAAGGAAGGAAAGAAGGAAGGAAGGAAGGAAGGAAGGAAGGAAGGGAGGAAGGAAGGAAGGAAGGAAAGAAGGAAGGAGTGGAGAGAGACAGGAAGGAAAGAAGGAAGGAAGGAAGGGAGGAAGGAAGAAGGGGAGGGAGGAAAGACAGGAGGGAGGGGGGAACAAATGAACTTACACGACGATGAGAAGATCCAGGGGAACTTACACCACCAATATTTTCCATTAACAGGAAAATGCTAACTAGTTATTAGAGAGAGACACAGTACTGTAAAACCATATTCTGTTTCCACGATGTACAATTCCTTCCTCCTTTTCTGAAACACATTCTGTCCCTGGCCTGCTGTTTCCAGAGACAGAGTCCTCCCTTTGGACAAATTCTGGCACCCACAGGAATGAGATGGGACAGTGGACCCCAGAACACCAGGACACAACCTTCCCTGCTGCTCCTTGTCCACTGCAGAAGCTGCCCAGCTGCAGGTGGGGGTCTCAGCCCCTGGGTCTGACATCGTCCCTTTGCCTTCCTCACTGGGCTCCTCTCCTTGCACTGGCTCCCACTGCCCCAGGACCTGGCAGGGGACCACGTGAGAAGGACACAAACAGGCCATGCCGCTTTCTTTCGCCCCCTCTCGATGCCTGCACTGATGGGTTCCATGGGGTAGTGACCTGATATTTACTTATTATGGTGCCCCTAACCCAGAGCAGAGCCTGGCACCTAATAGCCACCCTGTGAATGCTCAGTGAAAGAAGGTGTCCACCACAAGGTCCTGAGGAACCAACAATTCCACTGTGGCCCATCAGTTTTAAGTCCTACACGATTCTACAATGGGAGCTGTGAAAGGCCTTCAAAAGTGGCCACTCTCTGAAACCATTATACTGGCAGCTGAGCCATGTTTCCCCAACCTGGACACATCTAGAGGGCACCCAGGTGAAAGGGAACAGCAAGGTGGAAACAGACAGAGAAATGGGGATGGAGACTTGGGGATGAGAGGGGAAGAGAGAGGAGAGGGGCGCAGATCCAGCCACTGAGGAAAAGCCCTGAAGAGAACACTGTCCTCTCCTGAAGTCAAGTAACTTCCACCTGACCATGCTCTGCAGGTCGTGGTGGCACACGCTGCTCATGCTGCGATGTTTAGGGTCCATGTCATCTTCCCTTCGCATCTGAGTCATAATAGAGAGAGGACTGCCTGACCTCAGGATTTTTACTTGTTGAATCTGGCAACTCTTCATGTCAGCCCACACCGTGTGCGGCTGCTCTTGGTGCACCGAATGGGGAAGATTCTACATCAGTGCCTCAGAGAGTCCACTGGAAGCCCTGGACAGCGGGAGTCGGTGGTGCCCCAGCATGGAGGCCGAGAGCACACAGCACTGAAGCTCCAGACGCCCTCAGGAGGACAATAAAGGACAACGTGCCGGTGAGAGCCTGTGTCAGCAGGAACCTTCGCCTGGGTCTGAACATGATTTGCCTTCATATTGGCTGTGACATAAAAGAGAGAAATCAAGGTTAACATTGAGATTCAGCACTTGGGCAACTTGAAGGATGGAACTGCCACTTATTGAGATTGGGAAGACGGAAAAAAGAGCAGATTGAAAGGGGGCGGAAACTAGAGTTGGTTGGTTTCTGTCACATACAATCAACCGTCCTGACCAGCCTGGGGAACACAGTAAGACCCTGTCTCTGAAAATAAACAATAAACAATTAGCCGAGCATGGTGGCGCACACTTGTGGTCTCACCTACTCTGGAGGCTGAGGCAGGAGGATTCCTTGAGCCTTGAGTTAGAGGTTACAGTGAGCTATGATGGCACCACCACACTCCAACCTGGGGTGGGGGGTGGGAAATAAGAGTCCTGACTGATGACTTGAGTAGCCAGAGAAAGTGCTGACATTTCACAAAGTACTATTTGAGGCAGATCTCAGTGAACAGGAATTCCATTCTTTCTGTTAGGAGGAGAGCGTGGGTGTAGTTAGTTAATGCTGATTGAACTATCTTTGGAATCTCATCTACTGGTCTATCTGGTCTATTATATGTGTATATTCCATCTGCTGTCTCACTGAGCTTTGCTAGTTCATGCTGCAGTAACAAAAGCCCTCAGATCTTAACAGCCACACATACAAAGGTTGATTTTCATCAACATTTCCTTTTATGGCAGGTTGACAGTGGCTCTGCTTTATACAAGCTATTTTATTTGTTAGATGGTGAAGGCCGTGATACTTGGAGAATTGTTGAATGTGGTATCAGTATGTTCATTCATTCATTCATCTAACAAATATTTATTCAATATCCTGTTTCATACCAGGCAAGGTCAAGTACTGAGAATACAGTAGTGAATAAGGGATAAGATTTCTAATTTCCAAGAGCTTATGCTGAAAATGAAATTAAACACATACAAAATAATCATAACAATAATGAATACCATATTCATAAATAATAGATTTTAGTAAATATTTTAAACTAGAAATATATAAAAATTATTAAAACTAAAATGGCCAGGTGTGACTGCTCACAACTGTAACACCAACACTTTGGGATGCCAAGGTGGGAGGATCGTTTGAGCCCAGGAGTTTGAAGCCAGTCTGGGTGCCATAGGAAGAAAGACCCTGTATACAAAAAATAAAAAATGAGCCGGGCATGGTGGTGCATGCCTGTAGTCCCAGCTACTAAGGAGGATGAGGTGGGAGGACTGCTTAAGCCTGAGAGCTCAAAGCTACAGTGAGCCATGAGCATACCACTGCACCACTGCACTCCAGCCTGGGCAACAGAGCGAGACCTTGTCTCAAGAAAAAAAATTTTTAAGGAAAAAGAAACAATTTAATCAATGTAGTCCTGAAACAATTATGTAGAATACTATTGTCTCTACATCACATCACATCAGCCCTTTAAATGGCTTAACACTTATTTAGGTATTGATCCCTAAAGTTTTCTAAGTAATTAAGGACACTTAAGAACAATTAAGTAGAAAAGAGTTACTTCCTTGACAGGAAAATTGTAAACATTTTAAAAAGACAAATAAATAAAAGAGTCAAAACTGTAACTCTGTAAGGCCCAAATAACATCTAATTCAAGTCACAATGAACATCTAGCAATCATTCTGAACACCATATAATTCACTTAATACATTTTGTCTGAACACCCAACAGATCTGACTTACCAACACCTGTATGTAGCCAAGAAATCGAAAATCATTTATAAATTATCACCTATGACTCCATCTGCTCTACCCACTTTTTAAAAATCATTTATTTTATTTTATTTTGTAGAGATGGGATCTCACTGTGTTGCCCAGATTGGTCCAGAAACAGACCCACACTAATTTCATAAATCAGATGACCATATAGCCATCCAATTTATGAAAAAAAAGAGCCCAACAGTACAGAGGGCAAGGATTGTCTTTTCAATACATGGTGCTGGATCAAGCAGTCACATCCATGTAGTAAAAAGTGAATCATGGCCAGGTGGGGTGGCTCATACCTGTAATCCCAGCACTCTGGGAGGCTAAAATGGGCAGACTATTTGAGCCCAAGAGTTCGAGACCAACCTGGGAAACATGTTGAATCCTCATCTTTACAAAAAATACAAAAATTAGCCACACAATGGTGGCACATGCCTATAGTCACAGCTACTCAGGAGGCTGAGGTGAGAGGATCACTTGAGCCAGGAGGTGGAGGCTGCAGTGAGCTGAGATCATGCCACCACACTCCAGGCTGGGAAGCAGAGTGAGACCCTGTCTGAAAAATAAATGCATAAACTAAAATAAAATTGCTGTAAGGCTAACACAGAAAAATGTGTTCGTATTCGTAGGTTAGGCATTGATGTCTTAAACAGGACACAAAAAGCAATCACCATAAAGGAAAAGATTGATCAAGTATAATTTTATTAAAATTAAGAAACTCAGCCTGGGTACAGTGGCTCATGCCTATAATCCCAATACTTTGGGAGGCCAAGGAAGTGTATCACTTAAACTGAGGAATTCCAGACCAGCCTATGCAACGTGGCAAAACCTCATCTCTACTAAAAATACATAAAGAGCTGAGCATAATGGTGCTCCACTGTAGGTCCCAGCTACTTGGGGGCTCAGGCAGGAGGATCACCTGAGCCTTGGGAGGTCCAGGTTGCACTGAGCTGTGATTGTGCCACTGCACTCAGCCTGGACAGCAGAGTGAGATCCTGCCTCAAAAAGGAAAAAAACAATTAGAGAATCTCCATTCATGTAAAAACACCATTAAAAGAGTGAAAAGGCAAGCTCCAGTTTTAAAAAAGAGAAATGCAATACATATATATTCTAGAAACGACACATACCCGGAATAAAGTATTACAAATCAATGGAAAAACAAGCATATCAATCAAAACAGGATACAAAGATGGAACAGGCACTTCACAAAAGAGGACATATAAATGACAATAAAAAATACTCAATCTCAATACCAGGAAAATAAAAATGAAACCACACTGATATACTGCTGCACCTCTACTCGAATGGCAAAATAATTTTGAACTTACAAGCATCAGCAAGGATGTGGGGTAACCAGAATATTATCTGCTAAATGGTACAGCCACTTTGGGAAAATGTTCAACAGTATCTCATGCGAAAGTTTTATCATTCATATACCTCTAAAACCAATAATGCCACTTCTTCATATACACTCCAATCTAGTAACATCCTATTTATTGATCTGTGCTGGTTCACTTAGTAAAAATTCATTACCTGTACTTTATTTTTTGTAAGATACAGGGTTTCACCATTTTGGCCACGCTGTTCTCAAACTTCCGACCTCAGGTGATCCACCTGCCTCGGCCTCCCAAAATGCTGGGATTACAGGCATGAGCCACCATGCCCAGCCTCTGCCATCCACGCCAGAGTGCAATGGCATGATCGCGGCTCACTGCAATCTCAACCTCTTGGGCTCTGGTGATCCTCCCACCTCAGCCCCCCGGGTAGCTAGGACTACAGGCACACACCACCACACACAGCTCATTTTTGTATTTTTAGTAGTGATGGGGTTTTGCCACATTGCCCAGGCTGGTCTGGAACTGCTGGGCTCAAGTGGTCTGACCATCTTGACCTCCCGAAGTGCTGGGATTACAGGTGTGATCCACTGCTCCCAGACCACCTGCACTTTTAAAATTGTGAACTTTTTCTGTATACTTCAGTAACTTTTCGAAGATTTCGTTGACACAAAGTTCACAGAAATCTTAAAGCTAGCATTTTAGAATACAAAAAAACAAAACAAAACAAAAAACAAAAAAAAACTTCAGGTTCACTGGTGAAATTTTACTAGTAAAATTTAAAAACAAAAAGAAAGCAGCTAACGCATAACAGCTGAGACCAGAGATTTAAAACTACCGGCAGATCACTTTAACTTCGTCAAGCCCTGGGATTCATTCCTTCTGCAAAGAGAGGATGGACATCACTGTAACCCAAAGAAAAGATGGCACTGCAGGAGAAGACTTCCTGTCGGAAGCAGCTTTACCAGCAAAAGACAGGAGGAAAGCGAGGAACTTTTTAACTCTTCGGTGAGAGGATGCCAAATGAGATCATCTAAGAAGCCCCAAAGACAGACAGACAGACAGACACAGACACAGGGAAATCACAGCAAGTCTTTGGAACACAAACAGCAGCACCACGATCCAACCTACTGAAAACGCTGCGGTGAATCTGAGGCTTGCCCCGCTAGTCCTGAGGCGATTCAGTGATGGCTGCAAACGCTCCTCTAGCGCATCCTGGACCTGGCACACCTGGCTTGTCCGCCACCAGCCTGGAGACAGCGCCAGGCGCGGAATCCCGGAGGCCAGTAAAGATCCAACTTCGCAAGTCAGGGGCCAGAGCGCTCTCGCCCTCAGGTCCGCAGAGGGAACCGATTTCTGGCCTCGAAGGTGGGGCGCAGGGTCAGCCTCCCCCACAGGATTTACGAAGACCTGCCCCCAAAGCTGCTCCGTCCCTGCACCCCCTGGGATGCCACGGGAAGACACCCCGCGAGTTTCTTACCCCTCGCCCACGAGAGGAGGGCGACAGGCGCCAGCGGCGGGCGAGGAATCGAGCTCAGGAACCGGGCCCCGGCGCCCGCCCCACTCGCGCAGCAACACTTGCTGGGCCCCCGCCAGACGCGCCGCGACCCTGCTGTGCCCCCACGCGGCCCGGACTCACCGGGGTCAGGCTTGGCGCCTCACCTCGGAGTCGCTGGGTGGCCTTCACCGGAGACGTTAACTTCCCGTGGAGATGGCCCCCTCCCTGCAGCGCCCACACTCCTGGCTCCGCAGGTCGCCCTTCTGGCGTTTACAAATGCAACTCGTTCACTCAGAAACTCCAGCGCCTGGGGACCGTCACCTACGCCTTCTGGCACCGCGGTCTCAACCGCCGCCCAGCCTCTCCTGCAGCCCGCGGGCTCCTCCAGGTCGCCCTGCTGAGAGCCCAGAGCGCATGCGCGGGCCTTAAAGGGCCCCTCCACCTCCAGGGCACAACCTTGTCAGGGGCCGCTAGGGGGATGGACGGGTGAGGCAAGAACGGGAAATCCCTCTCTCCACTCCGCCTCTCTTTCAAAGCACCAGCCGGGGATCCTGAAAATCGCTGATTTCCTGGCAACTGGGACCGCCCCTAGCAGGTTAAAGAGTCAGGAAACACACCCTCTGGGAGCCCGAGCGAACCCGCTCCAAGGACTGTAGGTCTTGCGCTGCCGCCAGGCAGGGCACACGGTGCAGACGCACGGGCTTAGCCAGGCAGTCCCCAGATCCCCGCGAGGCGGCCTTAGGTCACTCTCAAAAACAATAAAGAGCATGTCAATGGCACTTGTAGTTATTTTCTAATTTAAATTTAGAACAGATTTTGCAGATGGACTTCCACTGATATAAACCTTTCAGAGGAGAAAAACTTTTTTTAACAACATTAAGAGATACCAAGAGATAGGAAGTAAAGCCATGCTGTCCACCCAGCTAAAAACTTTAAAAACTTGACATTTTATCTAAGGCAAATGTTTGCATAACTTTAGGTCTTGCCATAATTTAAAGTCAATTTCAATTAACAATTTCATTGCAATTGAATCCATCTTGTAGAAGAAAACTAAGATATAGCCCTGATAATCTACCTCTCCCCTCCTGTATTCCATCCATCAGCAAATCCTACTGGTTTTTACCGTGCACATTTTCCTTGAGTCTGTCCTCCTCTATCTCCTCCATCACCATACTAGTCTAGGATACCTTCACCTGGGGAGTGGGGGTGGAGGACCACTGACCTAGTCTTCTTGTGGTTTACCCATATCCCCCTTATCGCCTCCCTAATAACACAACAGGCAGAGTTGCTTTTTCATAATATAATGTGACCCTGTCACCTCCCAGCCTAAACCACTTAAACACCTTCCCATTTTCCTAGACAAAACTTCCTAACTAACCGACCCTGAATGGCCAGGCGCCTTGCCCACCTCTCCATCTCTTCTCACTGCTCAGACCGATTCCATCCTGCTCTCTCTGCTCCAGCCAGACTGGCCTCTTTTATTCCCTATTTTCCAGCTTCCTGGCCTCCACAGAGCTGTCGCTCATGCTTTGCGCTGTGCCTGAAGGTTCTTCCAACCCTCATCCTTCTGACATCAAGAACAGTCTCCACCTCTGAGAAGCACCTTCTCACCTCCCTGTGGTGGTCCCTTACTCCTATCGCATTGCATGAACAATACGTGCAACAAGGCTTCTACCAAAAATGCTCTTAGTAACCTCATTTTTATTCTAAGGAAAACCTGGGTAAAACACAAACCTTCATCCTCAGAAGAATTGAATACCAACTGTTACATAGTCATAAAATGATCCCAGAAGTTCACTCTGTAACATCAAAACCAGAAACCCACACTGATGCCACTGATGGAAGAAAATCATGATACAAAAATGAGAGAGAAAGAGAGGGAGGGAGAGAGTGAGAGAGAGAGAGAGAGAGAGAGAGAGAACTGTGTTACAGCCATAGTAGTGGGTAAAAGCCAAAAGAGCTTAATTTCTACCATGATATTCAACAGAAGAACTGAAGGAACATGAGCCAACAGCTCTAAGGGTCCAGGTCTGCACAAGGTGCCTGCTGGGTGCAGGGTTCTGTCGGCTCCCACAATGCATCTCAGATGGGCTAATTGTTATCGACATGGCCCCTGAAAAAAAATCTATCAAAGAATAATAATTTGCATGTTAATTTACCATTGTATAGGAGGAAGAATGATCGTGACTTTGGTTTTGTCAAATAAAAGCAAAATCAAGATTTCTGAAGAAAAGAGGAAAGGAGAGAAGAAAAATGTCACCTGGGACCTTTGTGATTTTGTTCCCCTTGGAAGAGGGACTTGACAGACAGCTTTCAAAGAGGTCACTGTGGCCAGTCTTCTCCAGACCCAAGTGACTTGATCACCACAGAAAACAATTACAGATGTTGGAGGACGTTAAAATACCTTAAAAGCTTAGCAGTTCATCGTATGCCGCAGAGTATCTGTGTGTGACGTCCACCATGTCCTTCTGTTGTCTATCCCCTCGGTTAAGCCAGGAGGGCGCCTCTCGCCTCAGTGGAGCATCATACATCGATGTGTAGGAAGTTTGCTGTGCCGGCAAGTAAGTGACAAAAGAGACCTTGATAGAATCGGGAAACAAATTGGACTATGATTTGGTCCTGCTCCCTCGGAAGATAAGTTTGTAGAAGGTATTCAAATTAGAAGCATTAAATAAATACTGTAATGTAAAAATGGCACATCCTGTTCTTTACACTACAGAAATACCTGCACAAGTGACCAAAGAAATGTGTACAATAACGGTGGGGACTGCAGCACCATTTGTAATCCTAACACCATGAAATCCAATTCCCATTTCAAAAACATTTATTTTTTTGAGACCAAGTCTCACTCTTGTCCCCCAGGCTGGAGTGCAATGGTGTGATCTCAGCTCACTGCAACCTCCACCTCCAGGGTTTAAGCAATTCTCCTGCCTCAGCCTCCCAAGTAGCAGGGATTACAGGTGTCTACCACCATGCCTGGCTAATTTTTGTATTTTTAGTAGAGACAGGGTTTCACCATGTTGGCCAGGCTCATCTCAAACTCCTGAACTCCACCTGCCTCGACCTCTCAAAATGCTGGGATTACAGGCATGAGCCACTGAGACTAGCCTTGAAAAACATTTGTAAAGGGTTAAATAAATGACACAAACTGAGGCAGAAATGCTGTTTTCACCAACCATGGCGAGGGTCAGCATGAACATGACTGATTCCACTGGTCACATTATTGATAGAGCAATCAGTAAACCCAGGCACATCCTGGGGATAGGATGCTGCTGTAATAGGTCTCCTATTATTATAAATGAAAAACTTGAGGCACCTAACTCAGCCAAACCCTCCATGGCAGCAAAGAAGAGTTTTATTCAGAAGTGAATTACTGTCTAAGGTCTCTGGGATTCCTGAGTTTGACATGTTTAAGGCACAGCTGGTCCCTCTCACAGCCTCAGACGTAAGGAGGTCAGGAAGAGGACATGCGTGTCTCAGGATCAATGTCCCATGATTAACCTGGTTGATTGTATATTAACAGAAACAGGTTAACCTGGTTGATTGAAACGGGTTAAAAGACAACACAATGCATCCCTGGATGGGATTGAACTACCAACCTTTTGGTTAACAGCCCAATGCGCTAACCGATTGCACCACAGAGACCCTGACTACCACTTCTACAGGATGCTGTAGGCAGGGCGCACTCACCAAACTATCCCCAGCCCTTCTGTCCTCAGGATGACTGAGGAGGCCTTGGAAAACCGGAGACATTAGAGACCGGTGAGTCGCTCTGGTCACGTTGAACACCCGCGCGCTGGGAGATTCTGGATCCAGGACAGTCGAATGGCCTTCACCCACCCTGCCCCTGGCCTGCTTCAGAAGTCCCCGGAAACGTCCCCATCCGAAACCTGCCCGAGGGCCTGGTGGCCCAAGCGAAGCTGAACGCCCGGCGGGCTCCCAGGATGGCTCTTCCCGTTCTTTGTTCCACCTTCACCTAGTGAGGGAGCCTGTGCCTAGGCTGCTCAGTGGCTTTCGGGGCGCTGCGGAGCTGCAGCTGCCGTCTTCGGATCCTGTGCCCCGATCGCGGGCTCCACCAGGACAGGGATGTGGTGAGGGTCGCTGGTGGGTCTTCTCGGGAGGAGCAGGGTCTGGCACTCACCAGGGCCCACGACGAGGACTTGTCGAAAGATTCCGTCGTCGCCTTTTGCTCTTAGTCCTTTGAAGAACACTGAAAACAGAAACCACAAACTCTTTTCCCATGGGGAAGTTTTGTTTTGTTTTGGTTTGGTTTGGTTTGGTTTGTTTGTTGACAGAGTGTCACTCGGTGGCCCAGGCTGGAGTGCAGTGGTGCAAACTCGGCTCACTGCAGCCTCCACTAGCCTCCACCTCCCAAGCGATCTTCTTGCCTCAGCCCCCAGGTAGCTGGGACAACAGGCGTGCCACCACACCCGGCTAATTTTGTATTTTTTTGTACAAACAGGATTTCGCCACGTCGCCCAGTCTGGTAGCGAAGGGGAAGTAAGTTCTTTTTAAAAAGCGTTGATTCCGATTGATTTCTCCGCATCCCCCGAAGAGGGCAAGCGGCCAGGTCCTCTAGGGGACAGCGGCAAGAAAAGGGTCCTGCCCCTCTCCTGCCACTTGGCGTGGTGGAGCTGAGGGGCTCAGCTGCGCCGATTTTGGGTGCGTGCCTGGGGCAGGAGGCTGGGAGCTGGGCAGGGGGTGGGTACACCAGGGAATTGCCAGAAGGAGGGCCGGTGGTCGGTGGAGTCGGGACCCGGGAGACAAAACTTCGCAGTAGCTTTGTGCAGCGGTGAGGACCGCACCAGGGAGAGACGAGAAGTGTGTGTGTGTGTGTTTTGTTTGTTTGTTTGTTTTTATCGTAGCAGAGTGGGGGGAAATGGAGAGACACCAAGAAAAAAAGAAATCTATGCGGACCTCCAAAACGGAAGCAGCCCTACATTCAGTTTAAAGAAGGAGTCGGGCCGCGTCAGCTCCCGGGGCTCGCCCTGCTGGCATCGTGGTTGCTACTCTGTGCTGTGGCCGCAGCAAACTCGGCTCGAATCGGAGTCACTGCAGTGTCCCTTCGAGGGTGTAGGGCTCTTCTTTCCCGTTAGCCTCCAACCTCAGCCTGGGCTGCGCGGTTTACCTGTGACTAGAGAGGGTACAACTTTCCTGTGGCTTCAGAGCACTCTGTAGCGGCAGGAATAGAAGGAACCCATAACCTGCATGGCGGGTCAAGTCGTCTTGAAAGGCTAGACTTTTGCCCCCTCTCTGAGCAAGTGCAATACCCAAAAGCTGAGGAGCTCCCTCTCAGTCAGCCTTATTGGAATCTTTTACTGATGACATGATGTGGCCGTGCCTGTTTCTTTAGCTCAGATATTTCAAACATCTTTAGGGTCTTTTCAGGCTAAATCAGAAATGAACAAGAGAAGATGAGAGTTCAACTCCAACCGGATATTTTAAGTGAAACCTAAAGACTGTAATAAAATCAAAACTTAATGACATTCCCCAAACCCAATTTTTAATTTTATTTTTACTTCTTTATTTGCTATCAGTAAATAACTGAGGTATAATCCACACAGACCAAAGTGTGCTAATCCTAACTTCGAGGCCCAGTGCATTTTGACAACAGAAACTATCACCTAGATCAAGTTATGGGACATCGTCACCAGCCCAAAAAGTCATTAGAGCCCCTTCCAGTCAATCCTCACCCCATCCCCATTTAGGCAGTCACCCTTCTGATTTCTAACTCTGTGATTTACTTTTGCTTCTTTTTGAAATCATGTAAAGGATATACTGATTTTGCCTGTTTGGTTTTTTTTTTTTTTTTAATGCAACAGTGGTTATGAGATGCTTCCATTATACAGCATGAATCTCAGGTTTTTGGTGTTATTGATGAGTGTATTCTAACCTGTGAATACACTACAGTTGATGGACAATTAGGCTATTTCTAGTCTTGGCAATTGTGAAAAAGGTGTTTACAAATATTCTACAATGGGCCTTTTTATGGACCTGTGCCTTCATTTCTGTTGAGTATAAGCCTAGTAATGGAATGGCTGGGTCAGGAAGTAGGTGTGTTTTTCACTGTATTGGAAACTATCAGGCAGTACTTTAGAATGGTTACACTATTGTATTCTCTTTTTCTCTCTTTTTGAGACAGAGTCTCACTCTGTTGGCCAGGCTGGAGTGCAATGGCTCGATCTCATCTCGGCTCACTGCAACCTCTGCCTCCCACGTTCAAGCCATTCTCCTACCTTAGCCTCCCAAGTAGCTGGGATTAAAGCCTTCTTCCTCAGCAATACTCAGTGTCTCAGTGATTGGCTTTTTGTGTCCTGAGTAGCGGGAAATGGAACAAGAGCCAGTAGCGCTAAGGATCCAGGTCTGTAGCAGGGGCCTGTCAGGTGCAGGATTCTGTTGGCTCCAATGATGTTTCTCAGATGGGCTGATTTTTATGGACATAGGCTCTGAAAGAAATCAGTCAGGGAATAACTCAGAGACACTTACCTGCATGTGAATTCTTCATTAATACAGAAGGGAGAACTGGCATTAGATTGTTTTCAGCAAATAAAAGACAAATCAAAATTTAGAAAGAAAAGAGGAATGGGGAGGAGAAAAAAATGTCTGAGACCATTGTGATTTTGCACCTTTGGATAGTGACTTGGCAGAAGGCTATCAAAGAGGTCACTGTGACCTGTCTTCTCTGGACCCATGTGACTTGGTCACCACAGGAAACAATTACAAGCTGGGCACAGTGACTCACAACTGTAATACCAGCACTTTGGGAGGCTGAGGCAGGTGGATTGCTTGAGCTCAGTTGGAGAGCAGCCCGGGCAACATGGTGAAAGCCCATCTATACAAAAAGATATGAAAATTAGCCAGCCAGCATTGGTGTATGCTGGTAGTCCCAGCTACTCAGGAGGCTGAGGTGGGAGGATCCCCTGAGCCTGGGGAGGTTGAGGCTGCAGTGAGCCGTGATCATGCTCCACTATGACTGTGCCACTGCACGGCTGCCTTGGCAACAGCACGAGACTTTGTCTCAAAAATCAAATGAAATGTCTTAGAAGTTTACCTGTCCATCCTGTGCCACAGAATATCTGTGTGTAATGTCCTCCATGCCCTTCTGTTGTATCATCCTCTTAGTTAAACCATGAAGCCACCTAGCCCCTTATTACAATATCCTGGGCACATGGCCAAACGTGGTGGCTCACGCCTGAAATCCCAGCGCTTTGGGAGGCCAAGGCAGATGGATCTGTTGAGCCCAGGAGTTACAGACCAACATGGACAACAAAGCAAGACCCTATCTCTACAAAAA
>NW_016108116.1:546220-616248 GCF_001604975.1 Cebus imitator | reverse complement strand
AAAAAAAAAAAAAAAAGAATCTGAAAGTGGTGGTGCATGCCAGTGGATCCAGCTACTGTGGAGGCTGAGGCGTAAGGGTCACTGGAGCCCAGGGGGTGGAGGTTGCAGTGAGCTGAGATCACACCACTGCACTCCACACTGGGACAGAGTGACACCTACTCTAAAAAAAGATGGGGACGGAGAAGAAAGTTTGTTTTGCCAGCAAGTAAATGAAGAAAGGGACAGTATTAGAGTTGAGAAATAAATTGGAATATGAGTTGGTACTTCTCCTGCAGAAGATAAATTTGCTGAAGTTACAGGCGTTATACAAGGCCCGATGCAGTGGCTCATGCCAGTAAATCCTGGCACTTTGTGAGGCCTCGGAGCTGCTTGAGCCTAGTATAATCCACACAGACCAAAGTGTGCTCATCTTAACTTCGATTAAGATTAGGAGATCAGCCTGTGCAACATGGTGAAATCCCTTCTCTAGAAAACATACAAAAATCAGCAGAGCATGACGGCCCATGCCTGTAGTCCCAGCTACTGGAAAGGCTGAGCGATGGGAGGATCGCTTGAGCCTGGGAAGTTGAGGCTGTAGTGACATGTGATGGGGCCATTGCACTCCAGCCTGAGAGACAGAATGAGACCCTGTCACAAAAACTAAAAATTAAAATTAAAAAGCCTGTAACATGGCAGTGGCACATCCAGTTCTCTACACTATAGGAATATCAGTGGCTGAAGAGAAGTGTGCAAGAATGATCACTGCAGGATTCTTCAAAATCCCAAAACCATGAAGCCAACCTCATCTCCAACACATTTTGAAAAGGGTTAAGTAAATCACCCTATTTATCCCTGGAAATATGATTTGCTCTAAAATCTACTTCATTTGGAATCATATAGTCACTTCTCTTTTTTTTTTTTTGGCTATGCTTAGCATAGAATATCTTTTTCCATCTTTTTACTTTTATATATTTGTAACTTCACGTTTACCGTGCATTTCTGGAGAGCAGCATATAGTTAATCTTGTTTTTATCCAGTGTGACAATCTCAGCATTTTAATTGGTGTGTTTAGATCCTCTACATTTAGTATAATTATTGAAAGGGCTAGGTTTGATTTTTAGCCTGCTCTTAATTTTCAAGTTGTCCCTTCTCTCCCTTCTTTTTCTGCCATGGTTTGCTTTAAACTAGTATTTTTTATTATTCAATTTCAACTGATTTGTTTATTACCCATCACAGTTTTGTCATTTTAGTGATTACCTTAGGGATTATATGATTTTTTTTAGTTAACATTGTCTACCTTGTAGTGATATTATATGCCACTTCAAATATAGAGTAAGGCTGGGCACAGTGGCTCACACTTGTAATCCCAGCACTTTGGGAGGAAAGCAGGGGGATTGTTGGAGCTGAGGAGTTCAAGAGCGGTCTGGGCAACATGCTGAGACCCTATCTCTACAAAAAATTTAAAAGTTACCCAGGTGTGGTGGTACATGCCTGCAATCCCAGATACTTAGGGGACTGAGTGGGGAGGATCACTGGAGCACAGGAGGTGAAGGCTGCAGTGAGCCACGTTTATGTCACTGCATTCCAGCCTAGGAGACAGAGCAAGACCCTGTTTCAAAAAACAAAGAAACAAGTATGGAGTTAGAAACTTAGAATATTATATCTCCATATCTCCCTTCCTGGCCATTGTGCTATTGTTACAAGAATTTTCTTCTTTTTTTAAAAAATATTTTTGAGACAGAGTCTCACTCTGTCACCCAGACTTGAGTGCAGTGGAGTGATCTCGGCTCACTGTAACCTGTGCCTCCTGGGTTTAAGGAGTTCTTGTTCTTCACCTTCCCACGTAGCTGGGATTAGAGGTGTGCACTCAGGGTTTATGGTCCTGTCTTTTTTTTGTTTTGTTTTTTTTTGCTCTGGTCTAAGCATCCCTCTGTGGAAGCCCCTGCTCCTTACTTACCAGGGTCATAGGCAGCACAGGGTCCTTCAGCACCACAGGAGGTGAGTGGATGGGCTGCTCTGGACCTGAGTCCTTTTATCCTAGCCTGGGCTCTGCCTTCTGTGGTGAGACAGGGCCTGGGTGTGAGAGGACCAGCCTCCTGACATCCTCATTGTTCCTGTGACAGGAGGTGACTGGCAGTTCCTCACCTGCCTTCCTCCTGGGCTGAGGGCAGCTGCTGCTAGATAGGAGTAGACCTGCTTAAAACAAAGGGTGGGGACAATTTACACATGACCTTCTGCCTCATCCGTCTTGGTAAATCCCAGCCTTGACTGCTTTTAGCTGTCGTTTTTGCACATTGGCCCCTAATTCCTTTGTTCCTTCCTGTTGCTCATGGAACTCATTGACTCTTGGCAGCTGAGTTTGGACTGCAATTTAGAGATTCCTTCACGTTTTCCCACTTAACGCTAAGTAATCCTTTCAGGCCACCGGGGGTCAGGTAACCTCTGTCTGTAGCCCAAATCTGCCTGCTGCTTGATTTGCATAGACTGCGAGGTTTTTAGGTATTTAAATTGTTGAGAAAAGGAAGCAAAAAAGGAAAATATTTTATGACATATAAACTCAAATTTCAGAGTTCATAAAGTTTTATTTATCTGACTCAGATAATGAGCTACATTCATTCTTTTATTGATGGTGTCTGGTTCTTTCCATACTACAATGCAGAGCTGAGTAACTGACAGAGATGCTGTGGTTCCCAAAGCCTAAAACATTTCTTCTATTACAGTTTGTAAAAAAAAAAGACAAATTGCTGACCCCTGATACATTCCATTTTCTTTATAGTTTGTATAAAACATGTTGCTGACCCTTGATACATTTCATTGTATTTAAGAGCTTTGCACTCAGGCTAGAAAACTGTCCTGGTTCTGTCACCTATTACTGTGTGTACTTGTGAAAATTACTTAACTTGACTCCATTTTAGTTTGCTGTTCTTGTTTCCTCAGTTTAAAAGTACACATAGTGATACGAATATCTCACAGGGTATTGTGCAAGCCAGTAAAATAATATAAAGAAAGATTCTGGCAGAAGATCTGTGACATAATAGACCCTTACATAAAGCGATGCCTTCATATACATCAATAAAGGAATAGGTATCATTTTGAAGTCATACCTGCTTTCCAAGATGGAGGGGAGTGTGGTGTAAATCTGGGGTTTGGGTTTGTTTGGTTTTTTTTATTATTTCCTTTTTTAATGTTTAAGACCCTTTTTTTCTGCTAAGAATATTGATGTATTTGACTATGAAATAGGAATGACTGTGAATGTGAGGAAGGAAGGCATTTGTGTGGAGCAGGAGAACTCTAGAAGTCTGTATCACTCCACATAGAGTGACAAATCCCAGAGTTCCCAAGGACTCTGGTGAAAAGGATGGAAGAGCACACATGGGGAGATGGAAGGGAAGAGGGGAACAGGGGGAAGGCCAGGCCTTAGGTGAAGGACACTGTGGAAGACTTAGTGGGAGAACCTCTAGGAGCATTTGCACCTCAGCAGCTCCCTCCTCCCTCCTAGGTTTCCCTGTGTTGTCTCCGCATGAAAAGGCTTTTCTTTCCCTCTACTTTCAGTAGATGAAGTGGAAGGGCAGGTATTCCTATCAGGTTCAAGTCTGTGTAGTTTGTGTATAACAACAGGGTGGGCCTTCCCAACATAAAACTAATGCATGAATTAGAAGGAGGTATACTAAACCAGAAGAAACAGGTGAGGAAAAACCCTCTCTTTCCGGCCAGAAACATGGGGGAACATAAAAAATTCTCCACGGCCTGGAAAAACATAATGCATTAGCAATACATAGGTCATAAGCAGAAGAGCGAAGCTAGTTCACAAGCAGATGCAAAATATAAATATGTTTGTGCATGTGTATTGGGGTATGCAAATAATATGTAGACTAAATGTGTGTTTATGTAAACATGCACATATATCACATATTTTATAGTGACTCTGTGTGTGTGTAAATATTTTCTTAGCTTGTTTTCCGCCTCTCAACTTCTTGGTTTCTCTCTCTAGCTCTTCTTCATTAGAGCTCTTCTAGAAATAATTGCCTGTGACATTGAATGACCAAACATCCCAGTTTGCCAGCAACAGTTTGGGATTATGCCTTTGTCTCAGCGTATATTATCATAAACCTTCCTTTTGATCTCAAGTTTGGATGAAAATGTATGTAGTTATGCTACCATTGATAAGTCTTTTCAAAGGCTTTCGCTGATTCATGATAAAGTCTAAATTCTTACCCTTTGCATTCAAGGACCTATGTGATGTGACCTTATTCTGTTTCTACAAGTTTTTTTTCATTTTTTTGAGACAGTGTCCTGCCCTGTCACCCAGACTGGAGTGCCATGGTGCCAATCAGGGCTCGCTGCAGCTTTGAACTCCTGCTAGGACTACAGGCGCACACCATAATGCCCAGGTAATTTTTAATATTTTTGTAAAGTTGGAGTCTCATTATGTTGGCCAGGCTGTTCTTAAACTCCTGGCCTTAAGGAATCCTCCCACCTCGGCCTCCCAAAGTGTTATAATAACAGGTGTGAGTCACTATGCCTGGCCAACTGCTTTGCTTTTTCAGAGAAAAAATCCTCTTTGGCTGACTTGGCCAGTAAACTGTACTTTGAACAGACTACCTCTTGTCGAACCTGTGTTTTGCTTTATGTGACGCATCTCTGAAACGAGGCTGACTATCTTGTCTGGATGTAATGTTTTTGTCTCCTGTCAGCACTTAGGGCGAGGATATGCACGTAGTCATTTCATCTGCTCATAGCACCTGAGGGCTTGCAAATAGCTTTTCCATCTGACTCAAGATCATCCCATATGAGACGGACCCTAAGACATGCACAGCGATAAGTGCGGGCCACATCCCTTGGAAAGATGCCTCTGTATTACTCCAGGATGACTTTTGTTCTTAGGTTGTCCCAAAAGGCTTTGTTATTGAAGGAAAGGTCAGGGTATTGATTCCTTGGCTTACACAGGAGGTACTACTCATATGCCCAGCTCACTAATTCCTGGTATGGTAAGGCTGACATGCCACTGAGCCATGCCTCTGTCTCCAGGAAGGGCAGCACCTGACATCAATTACTCTGACTTGGGTTTGGTGATAAATCTGCAGCATGGTTGTAGTATTATGAGGACTTATTGCTAAGCCTTGGCTATTAGATTGAAATTGATTGGGTATCATCTCAATGGAAGAAATATATACTGACAAGTGATTAGCTTTCTGGGATTATGTTTTCATCCAGGTTATCTGTCTTTTATGTTCTCTTATAATCTCAGGAGATGAGAGGAAACATTGGTGAGACCCACGGGAAGTAATTCTAACTGCATGGATTTCACTCTGTTCCCCAGACCCTACGTGCCCTTCTAGTGAGGGATCTTGTACATTAGCAATTTTTAGTTTGTTTCCTTTTTTTTTTTTCAAAACCTTCATTTTGTATTGTAAATTACTTTTAATGCACATTTAGATAAAGATATTTATGATTTCTAATTCATTGATAAAATTATTCCAAGTGAAAAAGAGAAAAGGAAATATAAAAGAAAAATCAATACATGCATTTTTAAAACTTAGAAATCTATATAGCAAATAGCACCACAAATAAAACGGAAAGAAAAGTAATCATTTGGGGGAAATTACAATGCATTTGCTAAGAATATAGAAAGTCCTTACGATTTAATAGGAAAAATGCAAATATGCCAATAAAAAGAACTCTCAAAGACCATGAACAGGCAACCCACACACTAGAAAAGAAACACAAAAAACAAGTTAAAAATATGTTCAATGTGACTAATAATCAAAAATTAAAAAAACCAAAAGGAAATATTTTGAGTTTTTCTGATGTAGGTTGTCTATCTAGTTTATTTATTGATATCAGATTGGCAAAGATATATTACCTAATAAAAATGCAGTGTTGGAGAGGATTTGTGGAATCAAGCACTCCTGCTTTATTAGTGTGAAAATAAATTGCCATAATTATCCTTCATGACAATGTGATGATTAATTCATTCAACACATACTTGATGGTGTGTAAATGAATTAAAATTTAAAATGAACATACTCTTTTACAGTGTTTGAACATCTAGGAATTTCACCTAAGGAAATAAGGGATGCTAAGGAAAGAGAGGGCTAGTGGCGCAATGGATAACGCGTCTGACTACGGATCAGAAGATTCCAGGTTCGACTCCTGGTCTGGCTCGGTGGGACTCATTCCTGTTAGGAGGCTGAGGCAGGAGAATTGCCTGAACCCAGGAGGCGGAGGTTGTGGTGAGCCGAGATCGCGCCATTGCACTCCAGCCTGGGTAACAAGAACGAAACTCCGTCTCAAAAAAAAAAAAAAAAATGTTCACAGTAACTTAGAAATAATAAAAGTTCAGTATGTTTTCAGAATACAAGACCAATATTCTTATATCTCTGAAAATAACAGAAGATAAAAAATTTGAAGATACTATTTAACAGAAAAATGCATGTTATATGTAACAAGCATATTTTTAATGAACCACATAATCAGGAAAATAGATCACATGACAACATGAGAAACTATTTCACACTCATCATTGGACAATTATATAAACATCTAATATCACACAGTATTGCTAGCATGTGAAGCAACAGGCACTCTTACACTGATTGAGGGGGTGTGAGCTGGAGATCAATGTGACAGTATATTGTAGGGTTAAGGATGAGCTTATCCACAATTCAGCTGTGTAATCCCTCAGCACATTTCCTAAAGGGACTTGCCTAGGCATAGACAATAGAGAATTTTAAATAGTGGAATCATTTGGAATTGCAAGATAATTAGAAACAATATGAATATTCATTAAAAAGAGGTTGTTTAAATATGTTGTAGTGTGGTTGTAAGGTGAAATATTACATAGCAGTAAGAGATGAACTAAGCTAAACCGATCAATAGGAATATCTCACAAATGATTCTGGGATAGAAAAGCAAGTTTGCATAGGAGTGCATCAAGTGTGTAATATTTGAGTTGAAAATAGGTAAACTAAACTGCATATTTTAAGGAAACTTATAACGTAAAAGAAGTTTAAAGAAATGCATAGGAATACTTAACCCCAAACTCAGGATATTCCTCCAAACGGGAGGGAGAAGATAGGCATCCAATGTATAAAATTGTTTAACTCTTAGTTGGGTGATGTGCAAGGAATTATGTATTAAACAAATATTTATACTCTTTAAATAACAGTTACAAATTTTTTAACTAAAACTTTAAATGAGAACTTTTAAATTTTAACTTTTAATTGAGTTTTTAATTCAATAATTTAATTTAAAATTTAATTTACAATTCTGACTTTAAAATATATATATAAAATTGCATATATACCCTTTTAATTATTAAAAAAGAAAAAATGAAACATTTTGTCTTTTTCTGATGTAGGACGTCTATCCAATTCATTTATTTATATCAAATTGGCAAAGATGGAGTGCCTAACAAAAAATTTGTCATATTTTATTATACAACAATTCCGAAATAGTACTCGTTGAAAACCTTTCAATAAAATCAAATTTATGTGTTTAGGAATCTTTTTTCTATTTGCTCTCAAGAACATCTCAACTGTCTAAATAAAATCCTAGAATATTTTAGGCTTTTAGTAAACGTTTATTGAATATTTTATATCTAGTGTTATGACTTTCTGGTTTGCTTCTTTCATATGATTTTGGAGGTACTGAAAATTTTATTTTGATCGTATTAGATCTATCAAAATTTCTCACTAACATTTGTTCTGTTTTTTTTGTGCATAAAATATACTTTTCCATTGTGAGTTCTACTTTGTGATTCAATTTTAAAAATTAGCTCTTTAATCCTCCCGAGAGTCATTGTGTTAAATAAGATAACTTTTTTTTTTCCCCCTCCATTCGACTTACTAAAGAAGCCATCCTTTCTCCACTGGTCTATATGCTAACATATTTTAAATTCTCTTCACACAAAAGGGTCTCCTGGATGTTTATGGCACTCCATTTTCCTCTCATCATATGTGTCCAAGATGAAGGTATTTTCTTTGCACTTGGGTGTTTTATTGCACAAAAAAATCACAAGGCCTTCAAAACAGCTCCTTTCATTATCACTTGGAGACCTGTGGAGATAAGGAGTTTTCCTAAGTTTTGGGAAGCTAGGGATGGAAAGGGAATTCTCAAAGGACTGTGATAGGGCCATCTTGTGAGGATCCTGAACAGTGTCTGTCTTTCTGGGGAAGGTCCACAACACCGCCCAACAGATATCACCACAGGAGTCCACTTTCTGGCCATCTGTCCTGTGTTCAGTGAGCAGAGGAGGGGGATAGATAACTGTGGCAAGTATCTTGAAAAGATACTTGCATTTAACTCTCTGGGCCTGAATTTCTGATTTTTAAACTGAGGCTAAAAATGGACCTGCTTCATAGCAATTTCAAGGATTAATAGCATACTGTGAGCACACAGTGCCTGGCATATTGACATTGCTCAATCACGGATGGTTCTTGTAATATTACCCATTCACCAGAACACAGAACGATAGAGTAAGAGTTCTTCAAGGAATGAGCAAATGGGAGTCACCAAGGTGTCTGAGGAGATTGCCTTTCCCCCAGCAGCCCAGGATGGTGGCACTCCTCTGCCACTGGTCTGAGTGTCTAACGTGGGAGGAGGGGCTCAGAGAGGGCATTCGGGATCCCCTCATGCTGCTTGGACTGTGTCAAGATCGTGGCCTCAAACTGAGTGGCAATTGTGGGGCATTGTGTATGTGTGAACAGGAGGGTCTTGTTAAAGTAAATTAAAATGGACACCAGGCCTGAAGAGTCCCTGGGCAGACAAAGCCAGTTAAGCCTCATAAATGACCTCAACTTCGCTTGATCTCCAAACATAAGGGAAATGTAACTTGGGCTATTTCTTGTAAATGCCTATATTAAAAAAAAAAATGATGCCTAAAACTAACCAATCAGAAGCCACCAGCTACCTTATAATTATGCAACTAGGGACTTTCAGCAGGATATACTGAGTAAGAAAATGGTGTAATGGCAACCAATCAAATATTTTCTTCACTTTACTTTTGTGTTTGCTTTATAAAAGCTTTCCCCTTCTGTTCTCTTGACAGACCCCTCAAACCACTTTTGGGCTGGAACTGTCAAATTCATGAATTGCTGTTTGCTCAAATAAACTCTTTAAAATTGTATCGTGCCTCAGTTTACCTTTTAGCAGTCCCCACATGTGGAAAGCAGAGAAGAAATGAAGTCCAGCCCCACTGCTTGATGCTGGTTTCTGTACTCATCAGAGTGCCAAGGAAGAAGGCAAGACTTACAGGGACCTTGCAGAGAACTGATGTCCTTATATTTAAGGAGCTCCTGACCTTGAAGCATCTGTCTAAATATGTCTGGTCCTTGGAACTTGGAAAAAGAAGGAAAGAGATAAAAATGTTGTCACATTTAGCGGGAGTGCTGTGAGATGTCCTCCCTGGAGGAGGCCTTCTTCAGTTAAAGCACAGGTTCCCCTGCCCTATCCCTAAGGACGAGAGAGCCCACAGGACGAGAGAGGCCCAGCCCTTCTCCTCAGAAACCCCCCAGGATGGTGTAATACCCATACCCCCCAACTTAGGAAGTCCTTACCCAAGGCCTATGCAGTAACCTTGATCCTAATGCAGAGAGGCCTGGTAGTACAGAGGTTGCAGTTTATAGGGATTCAAACTACCTTTTCTTCACAGACTCCAGGCTAGTTGGGGAAAGAGGAAGTACATCTGGGTAGTCCCAGTGGGTGAAGACACAAGAAGGCATGATAGGAGAGAGCATAACCTGAGAATACTAATATTGGAGGATTGTAGTGTTAAAATAGTGTGGCAGAAGAGGAAATATTAGGGAAGCTTCCTGGAAATGGAGGAGGCTGATTGATGTTCATCCAGAATCCAAACCTCAGGTCAGACAATCAGAAGGACTTCCAGAAGCACAGAGGCAGCACGTCTTTCACAGAGTTGGACATCGTTTCCAAGTTCTTGACACCTGGGATGAACATTGGTGCATGTGTGTTTGCACGTGTGTGTGTCTATAATTTATGACTCTGTTTGTATAGGCAGTGGCAAGAACAGAAACACTTTGAGGTCCATTTGCAGAAGTGAGCTTAAAGGTTTATTTGTACTAGAGCAGTCTGCATTTTTAAAGTATAAGATACATGGAGTCATTTTGTTATGTTTGCTTAAAGAGGCGCATGGTAAAATTCTTTGGGAGACTAGATGCGGAGAGAGGGAGGGTGATGGCTGAGTAGGATATGTCTATCTCCCTGCCTGTTTCAGCGTGCTGGTTATTAAGTTCTCATCGCTCCACTTCAGTCCTCCCTTCCTCATCTGGCCTTACGATGGAGGTTTGGGACTGTCAATCCCATTTCTCTCTGCTGGCTGTTTCCTGAAGTCTCTGCCAGTAGGGGAAGCTAGAGAAGACTTGGAGGCTGGCAGAGGGACAAGGACCAGGCTTCCTTAGATTCCTGTAGAGTTCTCCAAGTCACCCCAACATGACTTCTCACCCCAGCAGGAGCAATTTAAGCAACACAGTAGCAGCAGTGGTTCCAGTGTGAAGTTTTTCCCACTCACAAAACCAACCTTGTTGGGTTCTCATGGAGACCCTAGGACCAGCACCAGCTTGTGTCCCTCCTCAGTAGCATGAGTCCAGACTCACAGGGCCCCTCCTCTGAGCTCAGAGGCCCCTGAACCCATAAGAAGGGCCCCTTTCCTAGAGGCCTGAGTTTCAATTCATGGGCCACTGCTCCAAGCTTCTACATTTTGATAATTTCAAGACATTCCCTTTCCCTACTATTGGTAGCATGGTGGCAATGACAGTTTCCACCTCCATGAACCCTCTTTGTCCTGTATTGGTCTTGTCAGCTCTCCGATGCCAAGTAAGCAATTCTTTATACAAACTTCTGTCTGTTAATGTAAATCTAAATCTCATAATTCTTTTTCCTGACTTGACCCTGGCCGAGGCACTGAGGAACAGGGGTCAGCTGTAGTGAGGACCAGAGGTTGAAGGAGTTAAGCAAGCCATGCTGCTTCAAGGCCCAGATGACCAGGGGATGGAGCTGAGATCAGACATGCTTATCCCTCTTGGCACATTTACAAGCAAGAGTAATGCAGTCTAGACAAGTTGATGAGCAGATTATTTATTTTATTGTTTCATGCACAATGGGGATTGCCAAGGATATCAGGGGAATGAGGCAAGGACTTCTATTGGGTGTTCCCAGGCCAGGTGCACAGATGGAATCAGGGATCAGAAGATGGATTTTTGTGAGAGGGCAGATTTCTGGATTCTAGGTCGGAGGAATCTTCCAGGACAGAGTTTGAAGTCTTTCTAAAATGTCCCACCAACACAGCCGGGCCAAAGGAAGATGAAGTTGCCCCTTTCATAGCTTGAAATCTGTTCTTCTAGGCTCAGGGTCCAGTTCAACAGCAGCCTCCAGAGTGCTGGCCGCTGCCCCCTCCGGAGCAGCTGGAGCCCCCTCCACAGTAGCTGGAGCCCCCTCCACAGCAGCTGGAGCCCCCTCCACAGCAGCTGGAGCCCCCCGAGGGCTGGCTGCAGCAGTCAGAGCTCTGGGGTCTGTGGCGGTGGGACCTGCGGCGCCTGTGGTGGCTCAGGCAGCAGCCACCTCCCCCGGAACTGCAGCAGCCCCCAGAGCTGGAGCCACAGCAGCCCCCAGAGCTGACACTGCAGCAGGAAGACACTGGAGGGCACTTAGGGGGGCACTTAGGGGCAGGGCACTTGGGAGGGCACTTGGGAGGGGGCTGGCACTGCTGCTGGCTCTGCTGGCAGGACATCTCGGGGGCGGGTGTTCAGGAGCTGAAGGAGAGTCAGAAGGTAAGTTAGACGGAGGCAGAAGCCACCCCTGCCTATTCTTGTCCTTTATGCGTTATTTCTAAACCCTTCGTTTTCAAAGCCTTATATCAAACATAGGAAAATCACCTGCAATGGTTTTATCACTCTCAATGTTTACCAAGTACTTTCATTCATGGAGCCTCCTTTCAAACCTTATTTGAGACACTGTCAAGCAATCTATAATCTCCAAATATGTAAATAAAGTTTCTGGTCATTAAAGCTCTAAGTGTGGGAGAGAAGGCCAGGAAATAAACTGGCTCCAGGCCACCATTTATTCTACCACATCTCCATGAATTCTGAAGATGTTCAATGTTGCGACAAGTTTAGAGATGAAAATCTCTTTCGGGAAAAATCAAAAGGGATTTCTCTCAGAGGAACTGATATATTTCAGTTTGCAGAAATATAGGAAACCATAACCGCAAAGGATGTTGGAGTCCATTTGCTTCAACCAACTCAATATGAAAATAAACTGAAGCCAAAAGAGGTGACTTTACCGGCGCAGTTATTCACTAGCATGTCACAGTTGTTCCTGGGTCACCTGGCTCCCAACCCAGGCTCTGCTCTCTAGCACATGCTGCCTTCCCAGGCCTGTCCCCAGGCACTGTCACATGGCTTCTAAGCTCCAGTGTGCACTCAGTTTTCTGCTTCAGATCTGGTTGGCATCTAACAAGATCCACAGGTGTCTCTGATCCTTTCTTCCTCTAAGTAGCAGTGTTTTCAGCATATCTTTTATAAAAATGAGTGTGTCTGTATTTCCAAAATTATATTCCCGCTATGCAACTCACTTCAGCATAATCTAGTGGCCAATGTACTTATTCTCTAAAACCAGGGAAACATACTAAGCAACTGAAAACAATTTGGTCCCTCTAAATCTGTGTCATACAGCCCTACAAATCTTACCACTCACTTCACCCACGCCTCTACCTCCTCTTTCTAATTATCTGCCTCCACCCCATTCCTTGTTAACAATTCCAGGCCCCTGAGGCTCTGCCCAGCCTCTCCTCCTTCCTGGTCTGAGTTTCTGTCCCCTCCTGCCCTGGTCTGAGCATTCCTCTATGGAAGCCCCTGCTCCTTTTCCCAGGGCACACTTACCAGGATCACAGGCAGCACAGGATTCTTCAGCACCTCAGGTTGTGAGTGGATGGGGTGCTCTGGCCCTGAGCCCTTTTATCCTGGCTTGTACTCTGCCTCCAGCAGTGAGACAGGGCCTGGGCATGAGAGGACCTGCCTCCTGACACCCACGCTTGTCCTGTGACAGGTGGTGACTGGCAGTTCTGCACATACCTTCCTTCCTGGGTGTTCAGGGAAGCTGCTCCCAGCTAGGAAAGAGCTTGGTGGAAATGGGGGCTTGTTGTAGGTGAAAATGGGCATTGTGGTTCCTGGAGTCTTCAGTGGCCTATGTCCTATGAAGATGGCTCTCTTCATAGTCTTGCATTCACACTTTAGAATTCTGCTCAAACAACTTTTTCCTTCCATCCTAGATGCTAATTTTTCATCTAGACTTTTGGCTCTAGATAGCTTGGTTAAAAATCCACGTCTGCATTGTAGGGTTTGTCTGCTCACACATGTGCATGTGTGTGCCTCATAGTAGCAGAGCAAAGAGGACTTGGGGACCCTGGCAAAGTATTCAATATTTTCGGTCATTGGCTTTTTGATATTTTAAATAGAGATAGTAAGAGAAATACCTTTTCGTCAGAATTTACAAACAAATTAACATGCCAAAAGGAAAGTAGCCTGAGATAGTATGTGGCATGTGGTTATAATCAGAAAATGGCTGGATGGATAGATAGACAGATAGAGGCAGACAGACAGACACAAAGAGAAATAGAGGCTACCTGAGATTTTAATGGACCTTGAGAATTTTTAAAGCCACAGATGCCTTTTAAGTTAGGTGGATCTTGTTAAAACTAGGGACCATTTTTTTCCTCCTACATACCTCAGTGAATTAGGCTTTCTGATGGTAAATCCAGGGTGGGTATAAGAAAAGAGGACTAAAGAGATGCATATTGCCCCAAATTATAGCATAAAAGAATTTGCTCAGCACTTCCCCTTACTGCCGCCATGTGAAGAAGGATGTGTTTACTCCCCCTTCCACCATGATTGTAAGTTTCCTGAGGCCTCCCCAACCATGTTGAACTGTGAGTTCATTAGACTTCTTTCCTTTATAAATTACCCAGTCTTGGGTATGTGTTTATGAGCAGCATGAGAAAAGACTAATACAGAAGGCAACAGCAGTAGGAAATGAGATGAGAAAATACCATTGCTGATAATCGCCAAGTATTACTACATATCCACACTCTCATGGTCTCAATTTCCAATTCCAGCACCCCTAGAAGCTGAGTTTTTATGTGATTGTTGAGAATATTCATATGGTGACAAAAATAAAAAACTGACCTGAACAGACAGTGAGCTCGTTTCACCTTGCTGTAAATATTCTTATGTTCTGTTGTAAAAATAGGAATTTCCTCTGCAAGGGAAAGAATCCCTGAAGCCTCAGGGATGGTAGGTGGTCCTGCACTGCCAACTGTCACCTTGCCTGCCTAACATGTGGTCCAATCCTTGGTTCTAATTCCATGGTATTGAGACTGAACATGGCCAATTTTGAAGCATCCCTGTAGTGTTACTAATAAATTCAATTCACTGTATTACCCTCCTTAAAAAAAAGTTCTAAATTTCAAAACACATCTGTTTCCAATGATCTAGGATAAGAATCATTAAAGGAACAAATAAATCTAGCATTTTTCAGGAGTAACAATCTATCTCTAATAATCACTAATTTGTTTAAGAGAAACTTCTATCAGTCTGTCTGCTCAAATTTCCAGAGTTGAACAATCTTCAGATTCTCCCCATTTTTAATTGATACCCCAAGATTTTCCTCACTCATAATCATACTTCCAGCCCTAAATCAAAATGTATTCCTATAGGTGTGTTTTGTTTACTTATTCTCAGCTAGTCTCCTGTATTCAGTGGGCACCTGGAAGAGCAGCCGTGGGCATGCTCTTGAAGCCCTCCCAAGGGCCGTTGTGCATTTTTGTCTCTTCTTCCTTTTACCCATTAACCTCATTGACTAATCATCAACACAAATCATTCCTCTTTGTGTTAAAATGACCTGTGTTATACTTTTTTGAGACAATAGAATTTCCTGCTTCTACGTTTTTCAGGTTGCCACTAGCACTCCATGGCAGCTAAGTAGGAAGGTTAGAAAGTGAGTGTTCTCAGCTCTTGGACAAGTTTGCCAAATAATGATGACAATGACCGGCACAGATCATCTACTCACAATTGCCATATAGCCGTGATAGTCTACTCTTCCATAGTCAGTATACAGATCCCTTGGGGAAAAATAAAAACCTTCTGTATATCCTTAAAGTTTTAACTGCTTGCATGTATTTGCATGTATTCCTGCCTTATGGAGACTTTTTATTTTTAATGAATGGGAGGTTCTTGGGATGAAGGCAGGGGGAAAGGGTGATCACTGTTGGCTGGGGAGGGCCCTGGGGACAAAGCCTAGGCCTTTCCTCTAACTCAGTGGTTCTCAATGGGGTGGGGTTAGGGGTGGATTTTGTACCCTCCCAACCTGACTACCACACCCCAAAAGAGGGCATTGGACAATCTGGATAAGTGTTTGATCATCATGGCTACTGTCATCTAGTGGGTAGAAGCCAGAGATGCTGCTAAGCATCCTTTGAATCACAGACTAGGCCTTCCCTAGGAAAGAATTATCTTGTCCAAATGGTCAGTGGTGCTGGGGATGAGAAACCTCACTCTGGTACAGGAGCATTAAGACTATACTCACTGGAGACTGGAGACACCCCCTGGATTTATCACTAAACAAACCTCTGAAGAATGCTGATGAAATGCTGTGGCAATGACTGATTAATTAACTTATTGCTCAATCCAGAATTCACATTCAGGCCAGGTCAAGGAAGGAGACCTTTCAGTGACTAAAATCCAATCCTGATTCAAGCCTAAATAGTATTTCTGATTGACTGCAAAGCCTCCCCTCTCTGGTGTTTCCACTCCCTCTGGTTGAACTAAGGAGCTGCACAGATGGCACACTGGCTGAGTGGCATCAATACACTGATGACCATCTGTGATGGCTGCTGACCTTGCTGCGCTCAACCCACCCTCACTCTGGCATCTGGGCTTCCTTCTCCCAGATCTTATACTTCCTCCAGACTCAGTGTTTTGCGTAAGGCATTTTTCCAATTCATCCCATCCCTGTCCTGTCTGCTATTCCACATCCCACCACTGCTTCAGTTCTTCCTTGTTGAGCTTCCTGCCTGCCCCTGCTGACCACATTCATTCCTACATGTGCGTCTCTGTGGCTTATTCAGCCTCTGCTCTGGCCTGGGCTTGACTAACCCTTGTGGCCCACCTCCTTCATTAAATAGGCTGTTCCCCAAGCCAATCATCTCCCTTTTCTCAAGGTGAATATTTCACTGCCAAAAGCAAATATATTTTTAGTGTTTTAAAATATACGAAGTATTTTAAATAGCTTATCTCGTTTAATCTTCAATGTGATCCAGACAGGTGGACGTATTTTCAGCCACATTTTATAGATGGGGGAACTGAGTGCCAGAAAAATTGCCTGTCAAGACCTGTCAGCTAATGAGTGGTGGAGCTGGGTTCAAACTCTCCTCTCACAATGCTCTTCCATGCACTTTCTATTGCTGAATGTTTAGGCCCCATGGCCTCTTAGCCCCTTCTTCCCACACATCCAGCTCAGTATCCCCCCCCCTTCTTATGCTGTCTGGGATGCCTGCCCAGGTCATCTTCATTGCTACATATGTTCTTATTTCCAGATTAGTTGGATATTTTGATTTATTGTATAACTTTTTAAAATATGTCCGTTTATCTGTTTTTCTCTGATAGAATTTAAACTCCTTGAGAACAAGGATCTTTGGTTTGTTCACTGATCTATTCCAATCATCCGAAATAGTGTCTGGTGCATAATAAATATTCAATTGACATTGAATAAATATCTGTTAAATGCATGGATGAACAGCATATTTCATTTCCAAACAGTTCTGACTATTCCTTTTTCTTCATTTCTAGGCAGAATCTTCTTACAGTTTCCATGCATTGAATCTGAGCTCTTTGTTTACTAAAAAAGCTGATTATTTTTCTAAATGAAACCACTGCAAATAATGGAAGACGGAAGCATGCTAGTCCTTTCAAAACATAGTGTTACTCTTCCTTCCACAGGGAGGTAGACCAAGTTTTGGAACAAGATTAGCCTAGGCTTGAATTCCAGCACTGTCAAGTCTTAGATGTGTGACCGGACAAGCTAGTTAACCTCTCTAGATTTTGTTTCTTCTAATGTCTGCAAAATGGAGTGAATGCAATCACCTTTCCAAGTTGTGAGCATGAGGAAGGATTTCCTACCTCAGATGGTGGCTGGCATATAGTAGATCATCATCCTCCAGCCCCACACATTTGACCTGAGCTGACCACAGTGCTCAGGTGTGTGCATCTGTGCCAAACAGAATGACCCCATCATACAGAGCTATTCAGAACAACAGTTCATTGCCGTTTGACACAATCTCATTCTTGGCCCACACTAAGATTTTGATCAACTCAAATATCTTCACATATGCAACTGCACATACACCCACTCATCATCTACAGGGGTGGCTAAGCTTTAATGTACATTAAAACTTCATGTTTACCTTAATTACACTTTATCTTGTCAGATTAAATTCATTATTCTTACCCATGTTAAATCAAAATTTTACTCTTCAATTCTCCTTCATAACTTAAAGTTATCTGAAATTTAGGCCAGTTTCTTTTCAGTCTCTCCCCAAGATGTTGATAAAAAGTTCATTAGAACAGGGCTGAAAATGGAGTCCTGGGACCAGCATAAAACTTCCATATAGTTTAGGAACCAGGAAGGATATTTAACTAATGAGGGCCTACTCCTCACTGGGCTGTCTGTCACTAAGTCAGTGATGCTGACAGCATGCCTACTGTTATCTCTGAGGGGAGAGAAGACTCTCCTCTCTACCCCATCATCAGCTAACTGCCACTCATCTGTCACATCTGACTTGTGGTTGCTTCCTTTAGGCCCCGAATCTGCTACACTGACCCTTCTGTGTGCTTCCATGGTACTCTGAGCCTCCCATGTTGAAGCTCTCACCATACTATTGAATGCATTGCTCACCAGTGTATCTCCAGGATGGATACCAGTTCCTGGCAGATAGCAGAGCCTCAATAAATATTTGTTAAGTGAATGGATGTGTTGATGCAATTTCATAAGTGGTTTCCTCCCTCCCTGATAGGCGTGTACTAGAGAATAGAGGAAAGGTGTGGACCAAGCTCAGGGTTCCTACGACGAGATGTGATGGGGATATTTCGCACTGCTTGAGTTATTCCTAGGTCCCTAGCTACCGTCTAGCTTAGCCCTCCAGAACAGGAAGCACCGTCTTTTGGAGGAATGAGCTGGATGGTCTCTGGCAATGAGAAGCAAATAGATCATCAGGCATCACCCTGCATTCCTGACTAGTCTCAGGCATAGGCATGTGGATCCTCTAGAATCCATGCATGCTATGCCAGAATTCATGATTCTGATTATTGCTGTCCACCTATGGATTCTGATATGAACAGCTGAGCTATTCTCCGATGCATAACAGTTGTATTTATGCGCTGAAGGCTGTTATAATGTGTAGAACGAACTGTGGGATGTGGAACGTCTTTCTCTCAATGTCCGGGTAATACTGGGTAGAGGAGAGGTATGCCACAGCTAGGCCCCTGTCGCTTATATGTCTGTAACATATGCCAGATCTCCTCATTCTGGGTGTTTTGGGTGGAAGTGAGATTGGGATTTAACTGTGAGAAAGAAAGAGATTCCTTCATCTTAAGGTGCTTCTAGACCAAGAGATGGATAATTTGCATCCCCACGTGGACAATTGCATAAAACCTCCTACAAGAAACCAGTCAACAATCAGCCCTGTCTTCGCCACCACAGCCACATCCTACTCGTGCTGTGGACAGATGTGTACAGCTTTCAACCCTCCTTCTGGGTATCGAGTAAGCTCACACACCTGGGTATTCATTAAAGAAATGTTTCACATTTCTGATTGATCAGAATAATTCTCAAATGGAGGTTCCTGATTTTTATCCTGGAAATTTAAATTAAGATATATCCTGGGATTCTGTGTCTTTAAGTGAATACCCCCGGTAATTTCACTCTAGCACACTGCCTTTCACAAAAAGGAATTTTAGATAACCCACCTGGTCTGGAAGGAACCTCTGAGAACATCCTTCATTCTACAGTGAAGATCCCACAGTGGAAAGCTTAGAAAAAGAAGAGATACAGAATTGCAGAATAATGTAAGCAGGATTCCAAAGTGAGAAGCGTGATCTTCAGGCCCGATCTTTGTCATGTTTTCCCCCTCTGGAAGCCAGGCCCTGGTTCTGAGGCAGCATAGCTGGATGGTAGGCATGGACATCTGGCCTGATAGCTGCCTCACACTTTGTGACTTGGCCAATTTATGGGCACTTCTGGGCAACAGTTCATCAGACTCTGGTACAGAAGTTACACAACCTATGTGCTGCCTGACATCTGTGTGAGATTTGAAGGGGAGCCTATCTGGTGGGTTTTTGAGTACGTCAAAGGGCCTTATAAATGGTCTCTTTTGCTCCTTTAGGTCTTCAGCCTTGGTTCTGGAGACACTTTAAGTTTTGTTCAAGTGGTTTACACAAAAGGAAAGGTCAGAAAACCAAGATGCCTGTCATCAGTGACATGGTGGATGGTGGAGAACAGAAGGGATGACCAGGATCATCAGAGATATTGCCGAAGGAGGTGGGATACCCCAAACCACACATCTGAGGTCACGGCCCCTGTTGCCAAATGCATTTTAAAAGCTCCAAGCTTTTAAAGCAGACAGATATACACAGACACAGAGATACACCAAAAGAAACATGAAAAACTCAGACACACCCCTGTGTGCCCTTTTCCTCTGAGATGCTTGTCTCTGGCTGTGGAAATGACCTGGGGGCTGGCTCCTGCATAGCCCTGGGCAGTGGAGAACCCCAGGTCATTGGGAGTTTCCTGACTCAGCTCCTGGCTGGCCCACCCAAAGACTCCTCTATTCTACCATCATTCTGGGAACCAGAATCTATCCCCAGAGGACAGTGCAGACTACCGAGCATTGCTCATTCAATAAAGAGCCTGGATGGGGATCTGTTGCCCAGACATGGAGGAGGGCAGGATTTCTTAGAAGTGAATGCCACCTTCTCACAGCCAGTTATGTGTTTCTTTAATATTTTGAGGGCGTGAATGGTCTGCTCCCAAGCATCCCCAGGCAAGGGGTTCCTTGTCTAGAAGTGTGTTTTCGAGGGTATGGGAGAAATCTAACAAAAATCCTTTCCCACACTGGAGCCTCCAAGCCTCTCCCTACCCTGCCCTCCTCACTCCCACCTGGAAGCCTGGGTGATGGAAACCTAGAGATGATTTATGGGGCCAGTGCAGGCTCTGCCAAGCCCCTGGGGCATGTGCCACACAGCAGATTCAATTCTAGAGCAGCTTGGATTTTAAGAGAGGAAGCAGATGTGGAACTGCTTTTCTCATTCAGTGATTGAGAAAACTCCAAGATTGTGTTGGGAAAATATTTGGGTTAAAACAGGGAAGATCTTTGGAAGAGGCAGGTGCCATGTATGGTAGAAAAGAGTGCAGACTAGGAGTCACGAGTGGCCATATGGCTTTGGCAAGTGCTTAAACCCTGAGTGCTTAGGTTTTCAACTCTGCAAAAGGGCAAAATAATATTGCCTGTCGAACCGGATATTATGGGAATTAGAGGATGGATAGATATGTAGGTACATGTCTGTATACACACACAGAGATATACACCTACTATATATATGTATATTCATATTTTATCTGCATACGGCATTTCACCAAACCAGTGAAGACCAAATGTCCCTTGGCATCAGCAACACCAGGAAAGCTGGTTAAAACACAGCTTTCTGGGCCTCGCTCTCAGAGTCTCTGCTTCATTAGATGCGGGGTGAGGCATTTCATCTGCATTTCTAACAGGGTCCTAGGTGTTGCCGATGCTGCTGATTCCAATACCATATTTTGAGGACCACTGTACTAGGTTATGCACTGACAGTAAACAAGGGTTATGACTATCTCTTTAACCAAGGCCATCCTAGCAGAAGAGCAATCAATATTGGCCAATAATTATATGAATGAATGGATTTCACATGAAGGCTCTCATTTTCCTTTATATGACACAGGATTCTACCTGGTGGTTTCTGAGGTCTCTACCACCAGCCTGGCAGAACTAAATCCCTTGGGCAAGGGAGATACATACTCAGAGCCAGGCCCTGGATCATTTCCCAACTATGGCTCTGTAGCTGCGAGGTCCTTCGCGGTGTGGCCAGTGAGGGGGAGGGCAATGGATCAGACCTTCAGAGGCCAAGGCCGGAACTGCCCTCTGCTGTCACCCTCCTAAATGGAGCTTTTTCATCCTGTGCAGACCACATGGCCTCAGGGCACCAGCTCCCTGAGGGAGGGCCTATCCTCCAGCACCCTTGTCCTCCAGAGCCACGTCCCCACCCAACATTCATCTCACCTCATTCATCCCCACCCAGCATTCATCACAGGACTGAGAGGAGAGTCATTGCTGTCTCTTCTTCCCCTCCAGCCCTCACCTTCATGCTGCCAAGTCCACCCATTCCTAATAGAATTTGGGAGCAATTGAGGAATGCAGAGTCAGGTTCAAATGCTTCCATAAAAGAAAACAGAAGGAAAAGTAAGTAATTTAGTTCTTTTTTAAAATTTTATTTTGAGAGGAAGTCTCACTCTGTTGCCCAGGCTGGAGTGCAGTGGCATGATTTGGCTGACTGCAACCTCCACCTACCAGGTTCAAGCAATTCTCCTGCCTCTGCATCCCGAGTAGCTGGGATTATAGGCATGTGTCACCACACCTGGCTAATTTTTGTGTTTTTAGTAGAGATGGAATTTTGCCATGTTGGTCAGGCTGGTCCCGAACTCCTAACCTCAGATCATCAGAGCGCCTCGGCCTCCCAAAGTGCTGAGATTAAAGGTATGAGCCACCACGCCCGGCCTAGTTCTGAAAGAAGAGGAGTGCATACCATGAGGAGTGTCCAGAGAGGCTCCAGATGCTTCCTTCCCCACTTCTGGTTCCAGGGCCAACAGGGCTGTGACTGTGGCCCTAGAACTGGGCAAAACCCAGTTAGCCAAACCCAGGCCTGAAGTCCTTTACTCCTACGCTGGGGGCAAGAGTTATTCTTCCTGTTCCCTCATCCTCTTGCCTTTTCCTTCATCCTTTCCATCTGAGTCCAAGGACACTGAGGGAAGATTGAAAACCCACTAGACAACACACTTGGTCTAGGCTTAAAAGCTCACACTATGGGTACAATAAACTAGAGAAGAAAGGTTATACATTAAAATGAAAATTCATACTATGTCATATTCACCAGGATGGCCGTTACCAAAACATAACAAAACAAAACAAAAAAACAGAAAATAACAAATGCTGACAAGGATGTGGAGAAATTAGGACTTGTACCCTGTCGATGGGAATGTAAATGATATAGTCACTGTGGAAGATAGTATAGCAGTTCCTCAAAAAATTAAAAATAAAATTACCATATGTCCAGTGATCTCACTTCCAGATATCTATCCAAAATAATTGAAATCAGGGATTCACAGAAGTATTTGTCCATCCATGTTCATTGCTACACTATTTACTACAAAAAATGGTGAAAGCAACCTAAGTGCCCATCCCTCCATTGATGAACAAATAAAGAAAATGTGGTATGTACATGCAATGGAATATTAGTCAGCCTTGAGGAGGAAGGAGATTATGGCATATGCTTCAACTTGGATGAACCTTGAGAACATTATGCTAAGTGGAGTAGGCCAGTCATAAAAGGACAAACACTGTATGATTCTACTTAAGTGAGCGATCTAGCATCGTTAAATTCATAGAGACAGAAATGGTGGTTGCTAGGGGCTGGAAGGAGCAGGGAATGAAGAGTTATTATTTAATGGATGAAGGTTTAATTCAGCAAGATGAGTCCCATGAACAGACTGCGGTGTTAGTAGCACAACAACGTGAATGTACTTAATGCCATTAAACTGAATGCTTAAATATGGTTAAGATGGTAAATTTTATGTTACATGCATTTTGCTATCACAATTTTAAACAGCAACAATGAAAACCACATCTCACAAGTTAAGGAATAAAAGCAGGGATGAGCCAGGATGCAGGCAGTGAGTACATCACGATCTTTATTGTCACGTGGCCTTCTCTCAGTTCCTGCAGTTGAGCATCAGGACAGAACATGGTTCAAGCTGCCAACCCACAAGCCTTGCTAAGCAACAGGCAGCCCCAGGACAGGCAGTGAGATGCAGGGATTTTCTGACTCCACTCAGTTGGGAGTTTACAACCTAGTTGGGCAGATAAGGAAGACACTCCCGAAAAGTGAAATAACAATTCAAGAGACGTCACCAGGCAGTTGCCAAGTAGATAGTGCGGCGGATGCAGAGAGTTCTAGGAAGTCAGCACAGGCTCTTGTGAGTGGGAGCAATGAAAGAAGGCTCCAAGAGAGAGGCCCTGAAAGATGGGTTGGATTTCAGAAGCTGAGGAGGAGGAGAGAAGTGGTCTGGGCAGGGGGGAAAGAGTGAACAGAGGCTTGGAGGTAGGGACATTTAAGGTATGACATGGGGAACACCCAAGCTCTGCCTGGTGGCTGGACTAGTTTGGCTAGAGCTGAGGATATGTACAGGCGGGGAGTGACATGTGAGGCTGCAGAGGCACCTGAGACCCAGGTGTGGATCTTTGGATGATAGGCAAAGCAGTTTGGACACCGCCTTTGTAGTAGGGAGTCTCTGAATACCTTTGGAGAGATTCAAACAGGAGCGCACTGGAAATTGCGGAATAGGAGCAACACATTTTCAGAGCGGGAGACAGGGTTGTCTCAGTCACCTTTCCTTTAGAAAAAAGCACTGTTGGGTTCACCTTTCACTCCAGCACAGGCATTGCCTTGGCCTCCACAGCCACCCTGTCCCCTCGGCTCTGGAAACACATCACCAGGCCCACAGCCAGCACCACTCTCTTGCCCCTGGTTATAACTGGATGGGCCACAGCAGGGAGCTTCGGTGTCTAGGCGGTGTGGACTAGATTCGTGACAGCCTAGGTCTCTTGGGTATGGAATCGGATTTGGGCCTGAGCATGGGCTGGGGCTGCGCCAAGGCTCCCTGAGGGGCTCGGGGCTTGGGCAGGGCGCAGGCAGGGGAATTGGCTCGGGCCGTGGACAAGGCTCTGGGCGCTCCCAGGGCTGCAGGCATGGACGTGGCTCCGGAATCTCACACTGCGCTGGGCGAGGACGGGGAGCTGGCCGCGGTGTTGGACGTGGTGCTGGAAGTGGTTCCGGATACAAACAAGGTTCTGAAAGTTGCCTTGGTAGAGGACGTGGGCGTGGCTCTGGACTTATGCATGGTTCTGGGCGCAGACGTGGACGTGGAGCAGGAGGTGGACATCGCTGCAGCGGTGACTCCGGACACTGGTCAAGACGTCGTGGTGGACAGTAGCTTGGAAGCCGACGTGGCTCTACCTGGGGCCTCAGCTCCGGGCAGGAGGCACCCCAGGAGGGCTGCGGGCCACAGCTCCGGGAGCGGGGTCTGATGGGAGGAATCTGAACAGGACACCTCTGTGGGGGAACCTGCCTGGGGCAGCAGGGGGAGGAAATCTCTATTCGGCACTTGGGGCCACGTCTCTGAGGGCAGCTTGAAGTGGGGCGGCGAGGACAGCGGCTGTTATAGATGGGTTCAGAGCGGCGGGGTGGGGTGCAGTAGTTAGGGAAACCTTCAGAGGGTCTTGCTGGCAGGTAGCTACTGGAGCAGGGCTCAAAGCGTCTTGGTGGGGAGCAGCTGCGGGGAAAAGGCTGCAGCCGCCGAGGAGGAGGAAGGCATCTGCTGGTGCTCCGAGACCGGCGCTGTGCAGGGAAGCTCCCGTAGGAGCCCTGGGTCTGGCACTGGGGTGCACAGGGGCTAAATGAAGCCCGGGACTGATACTGGGGGCCACAGCTGCTGTAGTATGGCCTCGATTGGAACTGGGGGGTGCAGTTGTTGTAGGTAGCCCTTGACTGAAACTGGGGCCCACGACTGCTATAGGAGCCTTGATACTGACACTGGGTGGAGAATCTCTGAGTCTGGCACACCGCAGGACGCTCCACATACATCTGGACAGGCTGAGGAGCTGTCCAGGGTACATAGGTCTGGACTGGGCAATCCACATAACAAGTTTCTGTGTAACAAACTGGAGCACATTCTACAAAGCAAGTCTGAACAGGGTGTGAGGCTTCGCATTGCACATAGGACACCTCAGATTGGTGCGGAGCCTGACTTTGAACAGAAGAAATCTGAGTTTGGGATGCAGCCTGGCCCTTTGCCTGGGCGGTCTGAGGCTGACATGGAGCCTGGCCCTTCGCCTGCTTGGTCTTAGACTGGCCCTTCACCTGTGTGGTCTGAGACTGACATGGAGCCTGGTCTGTCACCTGGCAAACTTGAACTGGGCATGATACAGGGCATTCCACAATTTGCATCTCACAAGGGGCTTGAACTACCACTTGGCTGTTGGCAAAGGGGGGGTGAGAGGAGCAGAAGGAGGGACCCTTGATGCAGCACTGTGGGAGCGGCAGGCAGCACTGGATCTGCTGCTGGTCACACATGGTTCCGATGCAGCCAGTCGAGCGTGACCTGAGGGCAGAGAGACCAGGGTTAGCAGGGTAAGAGTTGGAGTGGGGGAGGCAGGACCTCTGGGAAGACACCGTGCATCTTCCCTAGCTTTTCCTCCTCCACCTTCAAACTTCACCCAAGTGTCCTGACTTGGCTGGACCCAGGATTAATCCATGAGCCCTGCCCTTGTTCTGTCAAAGGGCCTGATTGTGCATATCCAGGGTTGCAGGTGTCTAGGACCTCCCTGGGGGTGGACATACCCATGCCCAGAACAAGAGGGCACTGACGACAAAAGGATTCTCCACATTTTCTCACATCCAGTGAGGTCTGAGCAGCCACACAGGGAGTAGAGGTAACGACTTGGTCCCAAGGCTGTAGTCCAGAGTGGAAACTCCACTCCCACAGGAGTTTGGATTTACTCACACCTGTGCACTGGCAGTACACATATATGTGCAAACATGTAAGAATGTACATGTGAGAATAAGCACTCAGGCACCATCTACATTCACATAATGGCAAAGCATTCGCTGGAAAGTGGGCAGCTCAAATGCAATATTAAATGTTTGTTTCTCTATATTCAATGTTTTTAGATAAATTCATTTAAACACGGCACAATATTATTAAATAAATTCATTTAAACATGACACAATGTTTTTAAATAAATTCATTTAAACACGGCACAATATTATTAAATAAATTCATTTAAACATGACACAATGTTTTTAAATAAACTCGTTTAAACATGACACATGCAAAGCGTGCCTGTGCAAAGCACACCCGCCTTGGAAAGACTCTGACCACCGTGGTAACTTGCCCAGTCAGGTTGCTGTTGTTAATCACCTGACGTGTGACAGTCTGCAGGCGAGGCAAGGTGGAGTTACCTGAGACGGAGTAAGCCAGAAAGTCCAAGATTCTTAATCACGAGACTGACATTCTGCCACACTTAAAGATCTGCGTAGCTGGAGCATCGCAAACATGATGTGAGCGCTGCAGGTATACACCCTGACACCACGCTTGGCCAGGGAGAGCAGCCTCACTCCTCTGCTTGTCCCAGATCCACAGGTTTATGCGTAGGCAGCCCAGTGACCAGCAAACAGGATCATTCGACAACAGGCTCACCCAACAAAACACCTTTCAACAAGCTCCCCAAATGCTCCCAGTGAGGGATCAAACCTTCCATTTTTAATTTACAGAGAATGCCTATGTATCTATTTCCCTAGGGAAGGTAACCTGTCCACACATAACTTTGCTCATAAGGTGTAAATGGCTACTGTGGCTTTTTCAGAAAGAGCATGAAGGAAATTGGTACCTGAGGATAAGGTTAGGGTTATCAAAGGCAAATACGCTGGCTTCACAGCCCTAGACCTTCTCATAATCTCTGTAGCTATACTTCTTTCTCCTAAAAGCTCATCAGACTTTTTTCCCCAGGTTGGTGCATGCCTCGTCTGCTCCTAGCTTCTCCCTTCTTTATGCCTCACCACCGTGAACCTGAAGATCACATCCACCCCAATCCCAGGATCCCATTCCTAGACTCACCCTCTTCACAGGCAAGCAGTTGTTCAGGCTGAGGCATCTGGGAAGAGGGCTGTCTATATAAAGGGTTATGGGCCTGGCTTGTGCCATGAGACAGCTGGTTGGCATCTGCCTGGCTCATCACCCAGGCTGGCATTCCAGCAGCTGGTTCCCTCCCTGTGTGCCTGCCCTTGCTGTCACCTACAGAATGTAGGAGAATCTTGTCTTACTGGTGAAGTCTCAGGACTATGAAGAGAAGATTTTCCTTTTATTCCTCCTTTATTGCCCGAACAGTTTCTTCTCCATCCCTAGAAGACCTGACGGCCTGGAGATGAGGAGTGGCAAAAGTGTCTTCTCTCCAAAAAGATGATCATATCTGCCAACTTCCACTCTGTTTCAGATTCTCACCAGAGTGGTGCAAAAGAGGAAATCTTTTCTAACTCGAAGTAATTTAAATTATGTTAAAGATAGAGGCAGCTCTATAGAAGGATGAGCGCATGGAGTCAGAGGTGAATCTAAAGTCCCAGGCAATCTGCTTACAGCTATGCAAACTTTATAACCAACCTTAGTATCAAATCACTCTTCTGCAAAATAGTGGTAATTAAATCTTCCTCCTGATTGTTGTGAGGATTAAGGCAGTCTGGCCAACATAGCGAAACCCTGTTTCTACTAAAAATACAAAAAATTAGCCGGATGTGGTGGTGTGCACCTGTAATCCCAGCTACTCGGGAGGCTGAGGCAGGAGAATTGCATGGACATGGGAGGCAGAGGTGGCAGTAAGCTAAAATCACTCCATTTCACTCTAGCCCGGGCAACAGTGCAAGACTCCATCTGAAACAACACATACACACACACACACAAAAGAAAAAAAAGAAAGAAAAAAAATCCATCCAAGAATGATGTTTAAAATAAAATATCCAAAATGCACTCGGTAAATGCTGGCCATAAGCCACACGCACAGCTGGGTCGTGGGTACCTGCTCCCTCCCGCTCCTGAGCTGAGCAAGTAGATGGCTGCACAGCAGGTGCTCAGTCAGGCTGCAGAGCAGTGTTTGAAGGCAGCACCAGGCAGGTAGTGCTGTGGAGTAGCTCTTAAAGGCAGCACAGCAGAGGGCAGAAGTAATAAACGGGCATTTTGTGAGACACATAGAGCCAAGATGGACAGCTCTTTACATTTTGCCTTCATGACATTGCAATTAATCCGTAGCATTTAAAAATAGGGCGATCATATTTAAGATTCCAGAAATTCAGTTTTTCTTCTAAAATGAAAAGTTCCAGCATAGTTGAGCCTACCTTCCATCATCCTGATTAGCAGCTGCCCACCCGAGATAGGGCATTGCTATAGTTTAGGTGTTTATCCCTTCCAGACCTCATGCTGAAATTTCACCCCCAGTGTTGGAGGTAGAGCCTTATAGGAAGTGTTTGGATCATGGGGGAGGATCCCTCATGAAAAGATTAATGCCTTCTCTGGTAGGGATGGGAATTAAGGTCTCGCTCTAGTTGTTCCTGCAAGAGCTGGTTGTTAAAAATAGTGTGGCATCTCTCTCGCCCCTCTCCTGCTTCTTCTCTCTTCATGTGATGTCTGCACACCCCGCTCCCCTTCACTTTCTACCATGAGTGGAGGCAGCCTGAGTCCCTCACCAGAAGCAGATGCTGGTGCCATGCTTCTTCTTCAGCCTACAGAAATGTGAGCCCAATAAGCCTTTTTTTTCTAAATGATTTGGCCTCAGGTATTTTTTTATAGCAACACAATTGGACTAAGGTAAATATTTTGCCATTTTATAATGCTCCATTATTCTTTTCTATATCTACAATGTAATTCACAGTGTAAGTTTCCTTATGTTATTTTACTTGTGCTTTTAGTTTTCTTTGGTAAAGTTAAAAGTGAAATAATCCTTCTATGTGGATTATTTCACTTGTATATATCACCCTTCAATCCCTGTAGGCTTTTAAGATTCTGACCAAGCTTGTGAGCAGAGACTTTAGATGTATTTTGGATGGAATGTGAGCTCTAGCAACTTACTAGTGGCATGAAAGCTACTTAGTCTTCATGAGTCCCAGATTCATTATCTACTCTTTTTTTTTTATTATACTTTAGATTCTGGGGTACATGGGCAGATCATGCAAGATTGTTGCATATACATTCATGGCAAGATGATTTGTTGCCACCATCCCCCCATCACCTATACCTGACATTTTTATCTACTCTTAAAATGGAAAGGAGGAGGAGGAAGAAGAGGAGAGAGAACAGCAGGAGAAGAGAAGGAACTAGAAAAAAATTTTCTCCTAGAGAGTGGGACAAAATCTTCACAATGGGGGTGAAATTCCAGCATGAGTTCTGGAAGGGATAAACACCTAAACTATAGCAATGCCCTATCTCAGGTGGGCAGCTGCTAATCAGGATGATGGAAGGTAGGCTCAACTATGCTGGAACTTTTCATTTTCAAAGAAAAACTGAATTTCTGGAATCTTAAATATGATCGCCCTATTTTTAAATGCTACGGATTAATTGCAATGTCATGTAGGCAAAATGTAAAGAGCTGTCCATCTTGGCTCTATGTGTCTCACAGAATGCCCGTTTATTACTTCTGCCCTCTGCTGTGCTGCCTTTAAGGGCTGCTCCACAGCACTACCTGCCTGGTGCTGCCTTCAAACACTGCTCTGCAGCCTGGCTGAGCGCCTGCTGTGCAGCCATCTACTTGCTCAGCTCAGGATGGGGAGGGAACTGTGCGTGTGGCTTGTGGCCATAGGATTATTGTGTTAATTAAATGAGAAAGCTAATCTAAACTGCTTAAAACTTAATTAGCCACTTCAGCAGAGTAAACAGACAACCCACAGAATGGGAGAAAATCTTCACAATCTATATATCCGACAAAGGACTAATATCCAGAATCTAGAATCTACAAGGAACTCAAACAAATTTGCAAGAAAAAAACCAATATCATCAAAAACTTGGCTGAGAACATGAATAGACAATTCTTAAAAGAAGATATACAAATGAAAAAATGCTCAGCATCACTAATGATCAAGGAAATGCAAATCAAAACCACAATGTGAGGCCGCCTTACTCCTGCAAGAATGACCATAATCAAAAAATAATAGACGTTGGCACGGATGTGGTGAAAAGGAAACACTTCTGAACTGCTGGTGGGAATGTAAACTAGTACAGCCACTATGGCAAACAGTGTGGAGATTCCTTAAAGAATTAAAAGTAGAAACACCATTTGATCCAGCAATCCCACTGTTGGGTATCTACCCGGAGGAAAATAAGTCATTAAATGAAAAAGATACTTGTACATGCATGTTTATAGGAGCTCAATTCGCAACTGCAAAAATATAGAACCAACCCAAATGCCCATCTGTCAATGAGTGGATAAAGACGCCATGGCGTATGTATACTACGGAATACTACTCAGCCGTAAAAAGGAATGAATTAATGGCATTCACAGCAACCTGGAGGGAATTGGAGATTATTATTCCAGGTGAAGTAATTCAGGAATGTAACACCAAATATCATACATTCTCACTCATAAGTGGGAACTAAGTTATGATGATGCAAAGGCATAAGAATGATGCAATGGACTTTGGGGACTTGGGGGGAAAGGATGGGAAGGGGGTGAGGGATAAAAGACTACAAATTGGGTTCAATGTACACTGCTTGGGTGGTGAGTGCACCAAAATCTGACACATCACCGCTAAATAACTTACTCATGTAACCAAACACCACCGGTTTCCCAAAAACCTATGGAAAGAAAAAATTTAAAACATATAATAAATAAACCTGACACCCCACAGTTTAAAAAGAATTTGCCACTTAGCTCTCTGGACTTTATTTTCCTCATATGAGGATAAAAGTGATAATATTGACTTGACCAGGTTCTCACAAAGATAAAATTAGATAATGGGTATGAAAGTGCTTTGTAACTCACAGTACATATACCAATTATGTCTATGGAATCTGTCCCATGGGAAAGTCTGCCCAACTCAACATGATTTCCGATTCCTAGTTCTGGACCCCATAACTCATTCCAGAGGGGTCTCCAGATACCATTTAAAACTTGAGTAGGATCATAGATTTTCAGAATGTCATGGCAACTAGAATCCCCAGGAATTATCTGGTCCCACCTGGTCATTCCACAGATAAAGACTATAAATCCCAGAGAGAGGAACCTGTCTGGGGACCTAAAGTTAATGACTGCCTTTAAGGAACTAGATCTCAGGTAGCCCAAGTCCCAGATCAGAACTCTTTCCACTTCCATAGTGATTCCTCTGATCACACATTTTGACCAAGGCACTATGAACTTGAATAGCCCTGGGACTATGTTCACTGAGAGGGTGGTCAGGAAAGCAGTGAACGAGGAAAACTGAGAACAAAGATCAGCTGGCCTCATGAAAATACAAATTATTAAATCCTAATGGCCACGTCTCTCCCACTCATCTCTTGATAGAATGTGTACTTTTTGAAGGGATAATCTCTGTCTTATTCATCTTTGTATCTCTGTATCTTGACATATAAGCCTGTTGTTGGATGGATGGTTGGACGGATGGATAGATAGACAGATAGGTGAGTGGAGGGTGGGGTATAAAATAGGGCTTGGTTTATGTATCCTTAATCACTAGAGAATGACTTGGCATTGTCTCATCCAGAGATTAGAATACTGCAACCTTTTTGGGTTGCTTTTTGCTTCTTGCTTCATATGAAGAGAAATGAAGGGTAGGGATGGGGTAGAAGGAGGCTGAAAGTTAAGTCTTAGAGATGACAATGAGGTTAACTCTTAGAGTTCTCAGCAATACTTTAGAGATCGATTATTAAGCTAGAAGCAAATTATTTAACTTCTGAAGTTCTTCCTTCTCTTGTGTGTAGGGCTCTAGAATTAAAAAGTTGTCATTGCTTAAAGAACTGGACCAAGTACTGAGATTGTCTAAAGGCAGGGCTAAATATGGCATGTTCTCTTTTTCTCCAGTGAAATTTAGAACTTTTCCAAAGGGCATTCGTATTTGGTGATTTACTCAAACCAACTAATTTATTTAGGTAGGCATCAGCATGGCCTTTTAATCTCTGTGACTCTATATATATTTATAGGTGTTTTGCTTTTTGGCTCAACCAACTCAATGTGGACAGAAATAAGTTTTCATCTCCTCCTATACATTTTCTTTTTCCAAGTTCCCGTTTCTAACAATGACTCATTCATATCATTTTTCATTCACCCTGGATGCTCATTCCACCTTACCTTAACATACAGTCACCACACTATTCATTCTGCTTTGTAATTGCTCTTAAATTTGCCCCTACTGTTCCCCCAGATGCCCTGCCGCATCTCAGGTCTTCATGACCTCCTACATGGTGCAATGATCTCTTAACTTTTTTCTGAGTCCAGTCTTTTCCTCTTTTATTTAACTTACAAATAGCCATAAGAGTGATCATCTTAAAAATTAAATAAAATTAAAAACAAAACTGCTTATGTTATTCCCTTTGCTTCCCATTGTCTACTGGAAAATGTTCAAACTCGGGAGCAAGGCGTACACATCCTTTCATAAGCTGCCTCGAATCTACCCTTCCAGCTTTATGTCCTCTCATTACCACTACCTCGCCACCTACCTACCACCCCAGAGAGCATCAAAGGAGCCATGCATAGTGGCTTTCATTCTCTATGCATGCCTTGGTATTTCACGATGGCAGACCTTTGCAACTGCTGCTTCCTCTGCCTGAAATGCCCTTTCATCTCTTACCAAACGTGGAACTATTGCTTACCATCCGAGACAACTACAGCGTCACTTCCTTTGCAGTGTTCTCTGTCCCCTAAGCCATGACTCACTCTGAGCTCCGGCAGCATTTCAGACACACCCATCATTGAAGTGATCACATGTTCTGTGATTATTTACATTCCTGCCTTCCACATCAACTGTAGATTCCTCAGGGAAATGAAGTTGTGCTATGTAAATCTTTGTATCCCAGAAAGAGATACTGTGCTAGCGCTTAGTACTCATTTTACCTTGTTGATTAAGCCAGCCACAAAAGGCCACATACTGTATAATCCCATTTATATGAAATATCCAGAATAGGCAAATTTGTAGAGACAGAAAATTGGACGTGGGGGAATGAGGTAATAGCTTTGGCTACAGAATTTCTTGGGGTGACGGAAATATTCTAAAATTGGATTGTAGTGATGATTACACAGTTCTGAGAATACACTAAAAACATTGAGTTGTATACTTTAAATAAACTGATATGTGGATTATCTGAGTAAATATTGTATATGTGTTGTATATTTGTGTATATAAATAGGTACATATATAAATATGTTGTATGCATAAGTACTTTATATATACACACACATGAACACATATACACACACATATCTGTGGAAATATATCTATAAATCTTGGTGAAACCTAAACTACATTTATGAAACACAGAATCACAAACTCTTTGAGATCCTTAGAGGGAATTACGCCAGACATAATTCCCTCTAAAAGATGGGATCAGCCTCTGTTTGAACCTCAGTTAGGCATCTTCCAAGCATGCTGGGGATACTAATCACCAGTCACAAACAGCCAGGCCTTTTGTGACTGGCTTCTTTCACTGAGCATAACATTTTCAAGGTTCAACCACATTGGAACATGTATCAGAATTGTATTCTTCTTTATGGCGAATTAATATTCCCTCCTCTAAGTTAACCATATTGTGTTTATCCACTGACCTGTTCACAAGATGTCAACCCATAATCCAGGAAAACTGTATTTCTTTTGGTGATGACTACATTTTAAATATCTTCCCTGCTAATCGTCATTATCTCACACACTACCTGGGATAGAAAAGATCTTAGTTTATGAAGTAGAGCTTATTCAATCCAGTTCACGCACCACATATTTACAGGTCACCTACCAGGTTCCTCACATTGGATTAAGAATAGTCATCATCATTTACTCCACAAGCACTCCCTGAGCACTTATTCATAGCATCTTCCCACAGCGATCTTACAGTCTAATAAGGGAAGCACCAAGATACACAGACAAGGCACTACCTTCCAAAGACTTTACCATCTACTCTGGAGAAACAGCCATGCGTGTCAACCTGTGAGTGAGAGGATGGGCTGTGAATATCCAACTATGAAGTTGGGTAGCCCACAACACAAAAAGGCCAATGTGTGAGGTAGGATTTCCAGATTTAGCAAACAAAAATGCAAGATTCTCAGATAAATTTGAATTTTAGGTAGACCACAAAATGTTTTAGTCTATATGTGTTCATGGGAGCTGAAGAGTTAAAAAAGATATTTCAATACTAATAATGATGAAAGGATGATGGTGATAATGGTGAGGATACTGATTCATTCATTCATTCATGCATGCATGCATGCAAGTATTCACTCAACAAATATTTATTCAGCATTTACTATGTAAGAAGCACCATGCTATGCCCTGTAGAGACAGTGGTAAGACATGCAAACAATTAAAGACGGTTTCAGTGCTGAATGAGCTTTTGGTCAGCAGGACAAATGTTAACCCAAGGGTCACACAGACAAATAGCCAATGCTAACCCTGATTAGCGTTTGACAGGAGAGGTCCATAAAGCAGTGAAAACTCCCTAGGGCTGGGTGCACAGAACAGGGGAGAGCTAACTGGGCGAGGGTGGGCTTTCCTGAATAAGCCGCTATGGGACTGAGATCTCTTGGAGAAGTCGGAGCAAAGGAGCGGGAAGAGTGTGCTAGAAAAGGAACTGCATGTGCAAGAGGAGTGTGTGGGGGACAGGAGAGACTGCAGCACCTTCACAGAACTGAAGCAGTCAGTGCTGTGGCAGCAGGAGGAAGGGGCCAGTTAGTGCCTGGTTTTAAGAACCAGGTCTACATTCATAGACTGCTAGCAACTGTTTTAAGTAGGGTCTCTGGGTGCCCTGTGAGGGATGGTGTTGGGAAGCTGAGTAGAAGAGAGACAAGGATGGAGACTATTTGCTTCAACACAGGAAATGGATAGTTGACCCTATACTCGCGCTAGGCACCGTCAGACACAACACTCTCGTTTGAATCTCAAGAAGTGAAAATCGTAGTTAGGAGGCTGAGTGGCCCAAGGAAACGGCAAGGTCTCCAGGTCAGACACATCTGCGCGGATCCTGTTGCTTCCCTCCAGCCAACTGTGTGGCACACAAGGCACCGGTCCTCTCCGAGCCTTCTTAGTTTCATCCTACGTGCCATGTAAACAATAGCTGTCTCATAGGTGGTTGTCAAGGCTAAAGAAAGATACATGTGAAGAGTCAAGCCATGAACAAGCCCTCAATAAAAGCAATTATCATTATTGCCATTAGATTATTATTACTTAACATTAGAGCAATTTTTATTACATCACCATGCCACCTAGTGGAAAGATAATTGTTTCTGGATCAGCTTACAATGAACCAGAATTATTTGGAGTATGAAATCACATAGGCTGATCATGTGACATGAGGTGTGATGGAGAGGGAGACAGCTGAGCTTCGGGCTGAAGTCCTGGCTCTCATATGGACTCTCAAGCGGGCACTGTGCATCTCTGTCCTCATCTCTCAATTCTGTTGGTTTTGTTTTTCTTGCTTACTTATCAAAGAATGCTTTAAAAATAAAATGAAATAAATATTTTCTCTAAATTAATGTATCATCATAAGCATAGGAGTGTCTTCCCCTAGACACATGTGGCATTTCTAGTCCCCAGCCCCGGGGATTGGAAGAAAGGAAGCAGGCTCTATTTCCAGATTACGTGATGAGGTCACTCTGAGGTTGTCTGGACAAAGCAGTGTGTTCCCCGGGATGTCTGGACCCTGAACTGGGCCACCTTGACTGGAAAACACTAATCAGCTTGGAGGAGCGGAGGTACTGGGGAGGTGGTGTGTGATTCTGTGACAGAATCGAGAACAAGGAGCAGGCAGTACTGGAAGAAGACACTTTATTTTTCCCCCATGGTGTAATTGATGTTCCATAGAGGGGCTTTGCAGGGTCATGGGGTTCGGAGTTCAGGGAGTTTGTACAGAACAGAGGATTGGGTCCTCTGAGAAGTCTGTCTTAGCACCTCTAACACCACAATGAAAGAAAGAATGTGAGGGGAGGAAAGCTCGGAAAGGCAGGTCCATGTTTACTGGGGTCCTCTCATTGCTGTTCCTCTGCAGAAAGGGCCCAGGTCAGCAACACCCCCTAGAGCAGAGTCAGCAGCTGGAGTCCCTAGTGGGCTCACAGTCACGGCAATCAGGGTTCTAGGTCTGGTGTCAGTGGAAGAGACGGCCTGTGGTGGCTCCGTCAGCAGACACCAATCGGAGCTGCAGCAGCCCCCAGAACCGGGGCCACAGCAGTCCCTGGGGCAGCCAGAGACTGAAGGGAGACATGGGGTTGGGCACTATGAGAGGACGTTTAGAAGTGAGGCATTTGGGGGGCACTTGAAAAGGGCTGGCCGTGCTGCTGGTTTTAATGGTGAGACTTGTTGGGAAAGTTTCAGTCAACCTGAAAGAAACAAAAAAGAAATCAGAGCACAATATCAAGGACTATTTTTTTTCTCCAGGATCTCACAGAAACCTATCCTCTACAAAAAGCCGGTTCATGAACCAGCTTCTACAAAGGAATTTGGAAACTGATTTGGAGGAAAATAAGCCTAATAAGCACTCTCCCTGTCTTCAGTTCACTTTGCCTCCACTGAGGTATTCTGACCTTCTCCTTCCATGTCCTTTAAAGTCAGCCCTACATAGGCCTTCTTGTCCCCAAAAGAAACAAGGTAATTCAGGCATTTTCTGAGTCTTAATCTCAGGAATTTCTGGTGGGAGGATGGCATATCCAGGAATACTCATTTTCCAATAAATAAATTGGAAGCCACTACTACTAAAAACCACAAGGCACCTTTCAGCCTCCTTCCCCTCCTCCGTGGCCCCCAGTGGTGCCTTCCTTTTTGCCTCCCCTCTTCTGTCCCTCTTTTCACATAGTCTTATTACTCCTGGAGACATCTTTGCCAAGCATTCACATAGCTCCGTGGAGGATGCAGGAGCTGTCACCAATAATTGACAAGGCTGAGGACGGAGGAGCCCTGCACTGGAGCCCTGCTATCTTGGGCCTGGTGTCTCCCTGGGAGTGAGGCACAGCCCACGTATGCAGAACAGTCACTTTCACAACCTGGGAGCAGGATGACTCTCGTCACACTCCTAGCCTGGAGGCTCCAGGATCTCCCTGGACAGAGGCCAAGAGGAATCCCAGAGATGGTCCAGGTATCTGCTCCACAGGCCTGCTGTGAGCCAGCCATTCCACCTTCATGCATTCACTCATTCATTAATTCTGTAAATATGTATTATCTGTCTTGGGCTTTGGTTTTGTAAGACGTGCTTGTCATAAATATGAGCCAAGTTGCCTTGAGGACATAAATGCAAAGAATGCACTGTGAAACATTCTACTATGCGCTGTAAGAGGGCACCATGACCCAGCGATCAGCGCCCAAAAGCTCTTACACCAGGACAATGTCATGTCCATTTGTATGTCTTTCAACTCTTCCACGTGGATAACATGTTGAAGGCAGAAACTATACGAGACTTTATTCATCTTTATATCTCTAGGAATACCATAAACAGAGAGGGTAGCCTTGAAGAGTAAATGAGTTAAAGATTGACTGACTCAATGAAAGAATGAATGATTGGCTGCTTCACAGGCATATGAGCAGAGGGTGTGTCTTAGGATAACAAGCTTGGGGCTTCAGAAGTGCCCTGAAGAATGGCACACACGAGGGTAAATGAGACATGACCCCTGGATGTGATTAGCTATCAATGTCTCCATAATATTCCGTTAACAGTCCTACAGGGATGCCATTTAGAAGGAACACGAGGATGTACAAGCAGCTCAACAAAGGGAGTGAAGCTGAGGTCACTGACGAGGGAAGAAAATCCAAGGGGCACTGAAGCAGGGACTAGGAGACAGCCTAAGGCATTATAGGGTCATGGTGGAGTCAGTGCTATGAGAGGCTCTGAGGGTGTGGAAGGGGAAGGTAATAGATAAGTAACAAATACTGCCATTTTTTTTTCCCAGGAGAGTCCACTGGACTTTGCTTTAAGGGAGGGTACAAGGGTAGAGAATACTCTGATATGTGAAAATCCATCTTCTTGCCTTATTGATACATCTGAAACTAGACACAAAAGGACTTAATTCGGCAGATAATTTGTTCTACTTGGCACAGGCACTCTGCTAAGTATTCAACCTACAAGGATAATTATTCCTTTCCTGAAGGATTCACAGGCCAGTGTGGAAGACAGAGGAGTACATATGTGGTTTCTGTTAGATAAGCCCTGAGAGCCACTGGAGTGTGGAGGGCACATTAACTCTTTCTGACATAGGGATCTGGCTGGTGCCAGGAGCAAGGAGGAGGGCACCACAGTCATTAGGGCCAGAGAGGACCCGGGACTCCACGCTTTCATAGTGGGACAGCTGGTGATGAAAGAGCATGAGCACTGCATACAATGGTCAGCATTGGGCAAAGAAAAGGCAAATGTGAAGGAAAAGAGGTGCATTGCTATTAAATATGGAGAAAGCTCTAAGAAACAGATAATCCCCATTGTCAGATGTCCCAGGGAGCCCACTCCATTTGGCTGTGTGGACATTAATCATGACCTCAGGGAGTCTGATTTCAGAGAGGTAGAGCAAAAGTCATGATTTAATATTTCTGTCAATGAATGGGCTTAACTGATACATAATCAAGAGTTAGAAGACAACTTTATAAGGACTTAGAAAGGACAAAGGTAAAAAAACCACCACTGAGAATCAAGAAAACAAAAACCTATTGGAACATAAAGGAGTATTCAGTTTAGTGTCAAAAATGTGGAGTGTACTGAGATAATTTCAGATATTTACAGAGGAAGTGAATAATAGGGCTGGACCAGTTGAGGGAGGTTTGCTCAAAGGATCAAGGTCATTGATGGGAGTGGCTGTGATCTCAGTGATGATGTTCTTGTTAATGATGAAGGTAAGTTTGACCATGATGGTGATGGCAGAAGAGCTTCACTGCATGGGATAAATGTATTCCTGAGGGCTTTGCGTTACAATGATGGCAGTGATTGGTAAAACATACGTGTTTGGACTTTGTCCCTAGTTCCTGACACACAGCTCCTAAAACCCTTGGCAGTGAAACCCTTCTAGTTTCTGATTACAAGCCTCTGTAAGCCACACCTGAGTTGATGCTAATGCGATGACTTGTTATTGAGCCTCTAGATAGCTTCAAGATTGGGGGCTGGTCACCAGAAAGGCCAAGCACATGATTAGAGAGTAGGAACTTTCAGCCTCACCGGTAGCTGGTGATTTACTCAGTCATGCCTGTGTAATGGAACCTCCGTGAACACCCCTGAAGGACAGCTTCCATAAGCATCTGGCTACCAACCTAGAAAATACTGTCTGGGAGGGTGGTGTGCCCAGAGAGGACTTAGAAGCTCTGTGCCTCATATCCATAAATACATTGCCTTATGCCTCCCTTCCAGTGGACTGCTACTGAGATTTGTTTTATAATAAACGAGTAATCATTGGTAAAGCACTTTTCTGAGTTCTATGAGTCAGTCTAGCAAATTATTGAACCTGAGGAGGGGATCATGGGAACCTCCGAGTGTGTAGTCATCTGGAAACCCCATGTGCAGCTGGCACTCTTGTGAGACTGAGCCCTTAACCTGGGGTGTCTGTGCTGGCCCTGGGAGTTAGTGTCAGATGGATTTGAATTGTTGAACACTCAGTTGGTGTTGAAGAATGCACAACTGGTGCAGAAAACCAACATGTATTTGATGGTGAAAGAAAACCACCCAGCTATCCTAAACTCATTTCATCCTGGCAACAGCCCTATGATTAAGGCAACTATTTTAATCCTCTTTTTAAAGTCCATACTAAAGCACAAAGAAGCTAATAACTTACTTCAAGGGCACACAACCAGAATTTTATTTAGATAATATGTAGATTTCTAATTCATTTGTATCACCAATGAAAAATCATTCTCAATGATGTCATAAAACACTTAAAATGACCTGTGTAAGTAAAAATAATCATTTATTTATATAAAGATATTCTTAGGCAGTGGCCTGAGTGTCATTTGTTTAGTGAAATTTCAGCCTCTCCTTGGCCTAAGCACAGCCACAGAGACAGAAGTAACCATACAGAAAGAAGCCCAGAGCACAGGCAGAGCTTGGGAAGTCTTACAGTGAGGAGACACAGCTGGAATCACTGCCCTACTGGCTGCTGTTTGAGATCGCTTTATATCTCCCTTGCAATGAAAATAAAATCTCCTACTTCTGGAAGAGAAGCCTGTGGTTATTTATTTATTTGGAAGCTTTAAGCAACATTGTTACCAGGGAGGAGAAGAGCTCTATCACCATGGGTCAAAAATTTTGTGTTTGTTGAGGACTGCAGGCTGCTGTCCTGTGTTTCTCCTATAGGAGCTTCCTGGCTCTCCTCCTGGGATGTCTTCATAAGGAGCTGATATATAAGCTGTGTGCATGGTGGTTTCATCTTCGGATGTTCTCAGTTATGTCCAGTGGGACCTCTAAATCTCTAAGCGAGAATATATAACACAGCACAGGAGCTGATCACATTATGGTCAGTAGGGATTCCAGTATGTATGTGATTATTTAATAAGGATTATGGTGAAGCGGAAAAAATACTGAACTCCAGATATTCCCTGGGGAACAGCAATGAGTCACAAAGAACGCCCAGACGTCCTGACATGGCAGCAACGGAGGATGCAAGGTCTGGGACTGATGAGTTTAAACTTGCATTTTGGAAAGGTTGTGAATGTTGCATTGTGCAGAGCAGATTGGAGCAATGTAGCACTAGACCGGGACTAGGACAGTTAAGACTTGGACCCAGTAACAGCGAAGATGGAGAGAAGTAGAGGGATGTAAGAAGCATCAGTAGGATTTGGTGTTTGGTTGTTTAGATGAGGGATGTGTTACAACAGATTTAAAAAAAATTTAGAGTGTTTTTTAGTTCAAAAATAAGCAGATAATGACGCTATTTACTAAGCGGGAGGAGGTTTGTTGAATGGGGAGCTGGGTGTTGAATTTCATTTTGTAAGCTTTGAATTTGAGATTAGAATGGAATCTTTGGTGAAATTGAATAGACAGCTGAATGTATCAATCAGGAACTCAGGAAACACATACGGACTTCATATGTTGACTTGGAAGTCCTCAGGCAAAAATAGTTCTTGAGAATACGCAGTAAACCCATTCTAGGTACTGGAGAAACAGCAGGAGCTGGCAAGAGGAGAGCAAGGTCCCTCATCCCATGAAGTTTGTGTTAAAGTGGAGAGAGCTGAACAAAAGAAAAGTAAATACATGAAAGATATTTGTCAATGATAAGAAAATAAAACCCAGTAAAGTGATTGAGAGTGACGTGGGGCTATTTTAATTTCAAGGGTCACTGAGGCCTCTCTAAGAAGGGGCTCCTTGGCCATCAGCATGGTGATGTTAACTGATGCCAGGGAGTAGAAGACATTGTCCAGGAGAAAGAGGGGACAGAGAGGACACGGACAGGTAGTGAAAGGCTCAGACTTTGACGGGGACCTGGTCTTGCTCTTACTGTATGAACTTAGGCAAATTATTTAACTTCTGAATCTCAATTACCTAATTTACAAAATTAATATGGGATCAAAACAATATATTTTAAAGAGTTGTGAGAACTAGCAAAGAAGAATTTATATGTTGATGCATATAACATATTGTTTGAAAAAAAAATAGGACCTTAGATGTATAATATTGGAGACGTAAGAATATTTGGACCAGGGCACATGGCTATCACTGCTTCAGGCATGATCTCCTCAATTGTTATTGATCTACCAATATGCGGATTCACTCATTCATTTGAAAATTTTAACAATATACAAAGAACAGAAATCCACAAAAATGAAAGCTAGGATCTTGACAACAACCTACCTATAAACATATGGACCAGCTCCCCCTCCCACCTTTTGCTCCTCTATACCCAAAGGGTATATGATCCTAAAACAAGGTTTTATCTATACCTTGTTTTTCTTTTCATATAGTTTATTTGTAACCATATATACACTAAGCCAAAAAGAATATGCTTTGATGTTTTGAAATTTATAAATAGGCTATTATGCTGTATATAACTTTTTTGAAATTTATGTTTTCATTTACTCATATATTATTTTGTGTTGATTTCGTTCATTCATTTTGAGTTTTGAATCTCAGCACACTGAGTGAATATCTAATAATGAACCATGTACCTTCCATGTAGGAGGCTTGTCCCCATTTCGCTTGTCCCTAGATTTTACCGTTTTGTGGAGTGCTGCCAGTTTTAAATGTTTCATATCAGCTGTTAGAAGTATTATCACAGTTGTTATAATGAGAAAAGTATAGTAGAATAATAGATATAACACCAGAGAAAATGCACAGGTACCAAGAAGAGGACATTAGCCCCAGCTGGCAGCTAGAAAGCCAGACTAGCCCTCTCTGAATGCAGGAAAGGTCAACCCAGGGCTTTCTACCACGCCCTGTGAAGAGAGACTGGTCACGTGACCCACACTCTTGAGCCAGCCTTCTGTCCCCAGCCAGGGCAAGGCTGGGCCCCTCGTAGCTAACGATGGCCTATGGGAAGATGCTGCTGGCAAAAATAAGCAAGTGGCTGGTGAGGCTTAGTAGGGAGGAATTTGTTATGTTGAAGAAGAGGGAGCCTGCCCATCTGGAGAAATATTCAGAACCTTCCTCAGGAGGATTTCAGCATCTCAGAGTCCAGGACAAGGAAGACAAGAAAAGGAGGGAGGGGCAGCAGCCAGGCTGGATAGGTCTTCCACATCGTTCTTTCTCCAACACTGCTTGTGTGAGGTCCTCATGGCTCAGGTCAGCAGCAGCTCCCGGAGCAGCAGCCAAGTCCCCAGAGCTGTGGCAGCAGCCAGAGCCCTCAGATGGCTGGCCGCTGCCACTGCCACAGGAGTTCTAGCTCTGAGGTTGGCATCAACTGGACCAGCGGGGCCTGTAGTGGCTCATGCAGCAGCCGCCACCCACAGAGCTGCAGCAGCCCCAAGAGGTGCAGCCACAGCAGCCCGGGAGCTCACATTGTAGCAGAAAGAGACGGGAGGTGGGCCTGGCGCTGAGTACAAGGGGGACACTTTGGGGGACACTTGGGAGGCCACTTAGGAGTACACTTGGGAGGGGATTTGGGGGCACACTTGGGAGGAGGCTGGCACTGCTGCTGGCTCCACTGGCAGGACATTTAGAGAGGAAGTCAGGAAACCTGAGGAGAAATTTCATAAGCCATTAGCACAAATGTCAGATTCGTATATTATAGACAATGAATTTCATTGAATCCTCACTCCCAAACAAGTTATTTTCTGAAGATGATCCGTAAGTGGAAACTAATATGAAATGAAATTGAGTGCAAGAAAAGCTTTCCATCTTGTGTTTTTTTTTCCCAGTGAAAAATGCTGATCATCTTTCTACATGAGCTCTAAAATCAACCCCATAGAAGGCTTCCTAACTTGGAAACACAGCTGGCCATATGTTCAGAAACCATCTTCTAATGGATCAGTCATTCTTATGTATGTCAGATGGGTATCACTGAGAATATTTATTGGAAGTGGATTAGAAGGAAAGAGATCAAAGGCATAAACCGGAGCCCCTCGATTTCTGTGACTACTCTTGCTTTGCTCCTTCTCCTCTTCCTCTACCCCACTGCTCATGATGCATTTCTTGTTACTCTCCTTCCCTAAGTTGGACATTCACAGCCCCATGGTCTGCTTCTGTCACATGCTTAGCAAACCAAGAGAAGTGTGGGAGGATGTCATTAACAAGGACACATAAAAACAAGTCAAGACCCCGGTCAACTGCAGGTTGAAGATTTCTCATACTTGTCTCTCCAAACCCAAGTGACTTCTTCCTCTCTCCCTGTTGCAGTCCTGTCTGGCACCCATGAATCCCCGTCCAGAGCCTTCTTTGCGAACCACTCACCTGGTTGGTGGAGGAGCAAGGGCTGACACTGACAAGGCTAAGGACTGAGGAGTCTGGTACTGGAGGCATTTTATCCTGGGTCTGGTGTCTCCCTGGGAGTGAGCACATCCTGTGTATGCAGAACAATCAGTTTCATTGCCTTAAAGGAGGATGAACTCTTCTCACACTCCCAGCCCTAGTGCCCCAGAATTTCCCTGGACAGGAGCCAAGAGGAATCCTGGAAGCTAGAGACTACTCCATACCTGCTCCATAGGTCTGCTGTAAGCCAGCCATTCCACCTTCATACAGTCAGTCATTCATCAATCCGATAAATATGTATAATCTATCTTGGGCCCATAATTCTACAAGATATCAATGACACAGATGATGTAGCTTGCTCTGAGGATGTTATGGCCTTGGAGCAAGAATGCGTAAACAATGATTTGTAAGTTTTTGTACCATGTAATCCTGAAATCTTGTTCAGGTCTCATACAGCATCTCCCCAAGGTGGTTTTACAGCCTTTGTACATGTCTGTTCAATCTCTGAAAACTGTGAAAGCATGGTATGTTTTATTATCCCCCATATTCCATGTGCTTTGTGCAGTATCTGGCACAATAAACATAGGAAAAAGATTAAACATCAGGAAAGAGGAATGGAGAGGTTTAGAAAGCACTGGGGCAGATACTCAGGTAATAACGGTGCAGCCTCTTGGCTTTCAGAATCCCTTGTATCAAGACAGATTCCCAGGAAGAGAGTGTTATTTCACTAACATGGGATATTAACTCCTGAGAAATAAATTATTTGAGAGCATAGCTCTGTGGAAATGAGACCAGGTTGGCAGAAGGTGGACCTAGAGGAACCCATGTGGACATGGAAATAAAGGCCTTGGGGAGCCTGATGGCCCCTAGAGGGCAGTGGGCACATGCAGGGCTGGTGCTGCCATAAGAGGAGGGAAGGAGCTTGAAATGTGAATGAGTCAGAACAGAGACAGATATTATGTTGAACTTGAAAGTTCTAACAGACATTTTCCTGGGGTTGAAGGTGATGGCTGCAAGTGCGTGAGAATTAGAATAACAGCATTACTGAGCATGTCTACAGGTAGACACTCACGGAGGGGGGAAATAAAATAAGACATAAGTGGATTTAAGTTGACATTGAATCACACCTACTAGTTAGCAAACGCATAGTTAAATTGCTGTGAATAAGGAGTTAGCACTAACTTACTTAAGGAGTTCCTATTGTAGTCAAGATCCTTTTTTTTTTTTAATTTCTATTTTTTAGAGAACAGAGCAATCTTGTGATAGGGTTTTGCTAGGGCTCAATACAATAGGCAGATAGAGGAAAATGTCATCTAACACAAACTAGATTGCCTCCTTGGTACCTAAATAACCACCGAAGACATGCAAGTGGAGTAGATTACTAAAAAAGAGCATGCATGCTGAGGAAAAGAAAAAAAAAAGGGCAAAATGAGACATAGAACCCAGCACAGAACCTCAGGGGTATTCCAACTTTTAGTGGGTAGGCAAAGCAGATGTAAAAGTTAAGGAGTCTAAGAAAGAAAGCTGAGGCACATAGCTGGAAAAGTAAAAAGAAAATCATGGCATTTTGAAAAAAAAATGGGAAAATACATTTCAAAAAAGACATTATCTTACATTATCAAGTGCTAGGGAGACAATCCATAGAGACGGTACTTTCATAGTGAAGGCTGAAACTGCTTTATAATCATTTTGGAAAGAAATAGGATAGACAAGCAGGGATCACTATTTCAAGGAATTTAAGAGATACATGAACAATGAATTTTTTTTAAATAAAAAAAATCACAATTTCTATACATAGAAGGAAGGTCACAATGGCAAATTGTCCATGTGATGTGTGGTGACGATTCAAAGAACTACAGCAGTTCAAAGAGCTTAATTTTTAAGAAAAGTCTTTGAATTTTTAAATAAAAAGTGTTGATTTTAAGAGCACAGTGTTTTAAAGAAAGAGCCTTAAAAGCCAATGACCACTGAAGAAAGTGATGATGATACTGACCCTAATTATACCTCCAGTCAAGAGAAGCTTGAACTGACATTAGGGATACAGAAAATGAAAGGAAAGAGGGAGGTGACTAAAACAAATGGGAGGTATTTCAGAGTAGTCATTTAAAAGGATAGTTTTGGGGTCAGTGAGGCTTAAGTTGGTATTCCTGCTTCTTGAGAAAGTTGTGCACACTTAAGCAAGTTATGGTTACGATACAGTTTCACCGTCTTCAAAATAGCGATAATGGTTCTGCTCATCTGTTAAGTATAAAATGAAATATTACCTATAAATCACTGAGTACAAGACTAGGAAGATAGCTAGAACTCAAAAGGTGGTACCAACTTCCATAGCTGCTATTCTTACTACTCTACTGACTATTATTGTGTCACCTGCTTTGATAGTTTAATAGGCATTATTCTGCCTAGTAAGGCTCCTTTGTCACAAAGGAGAAATGATATTACCTGATATACTTAGAACTGTTGATTTTATTCTGTTTTTGTTGTTGTTGTTGTTGAACTTAACTAAGGCCATATGTGAACGTTTGTGAAGGTATGTATGGCAAAGTAAATGAGGGTTAGGTGTGTCTCATTCTACATTACTTATTAAACATATTTTACATGCAAAGTATTGCAGCAGGTTTTATGGAAGAGTCGGAGAGACTTGGAAACCACACTTATCTTCAAAGATGTACGTATAAAGTTTACCATCTAAAAGACCAAACAGACAGGTATTCCACTCTTCTCTATGAAATCAAGGTGTGACTGAAGATAGAATCTAAGCAATGAAAATAAACAGGTGAATGAAGAGACATAGAAATCTAGCTATAGTGTGCAAGAATGAGACACAGAGAGGTGCAAAATAAAAGATATCTAGCAGGAAAAACTTCTACATAATTAGAGGCATAATAATTTGAGAACAATGAAGAAGGGATGGTTGTATAAGGTAATTCAGAAAGAGATATAAATCTCTTTGCACTTGACATAGAACTAAAGGATCACACATTACTCTCTAATTGAATCAGTGATTCTAAATGTAGAATTTCAGAGTAGAGTGTTTTTCTTGTGGGCTGAAAAAATTAAAAGTTGTTTTTAGAACATTCATAACCACTGAATATTATAATAGGATTGCTACTAGTGGCGGCTGCGTGATCTTAATTCAGTGGACTCAACCATTGGCAATGACTGAGTCAAATAAATCTATTTTAACCTGAGTATTCCCCATTATTTCTTATAATACTAAGAACAGCTTCTTCCCAAACTGTGTATTTGCCAACCTCACAATTAAAAGTAGAATAGTATTTCTAGAAGAGTGATTTTAAAAGTTAGCTGTGACAAAAATCTTCTAGTTATAATAAGTGAATTTGGTTATGTTTTATATAGCGAGGCCCAACTTACTCTTCTTAAGATTTGGAGTCTGTCTTAAAGAAGGGTTGAGAATTCTCCTCACCTCACTCGAACCGTGAAAAAGCCTTGACTCCTTTTAAGATACCTGCAGGAATACGGATTTGTAGTGGGGCATAGACATAAGGACTCAGGGGAACGAGGGAAAGGCACAGGGTAACATTGTTTCCTTGTCTGTGTTCCAGAGGAAGTTAGATGTTTGTCCTCACTAAGGAGAAATAATACAGGTTCATTTTTCATATGTCTCTTCATTTATGGACAGAAACTTTCCAGGAAATATGCAACACTTTCTGACCTGCTAGGGTAGGCAGCAAGTCTAAGAACTGACTTACAATAGGAAAGACAGCTCTATTCATACGTTCTTTGCAGAAAAGCTGGGTCTGAGTGAGAGGTGGATAGCAATCAATAGGTTCAGGGCAAACGTAGGTACTCAGTTACTTCTGAGCTCTTCTGCAATTCTGTATCCACATTGGATGAGAGGGATTGGACAGCATTTTGTTCCAAAGGACTGACCCACTCTTTCCTCAGTTTTAGGCAGTAACAATTAAAGGTAATATTTATGAAGCATCTACCGTGCACTAGAGCCTCTGTTATCATTTTATATACCACACCTCATCTAATCTCTACAGAAGCCTATATATTACATAGGGATAGTAATTATTATCATCAGCTTTGTTTGTTTGTTTGGGGGGGGTCTTACTCTGTTGCCCAGGCTGAAGTGCAGTGCAGTGGCATAATCATAGCTTGCTGCAGCCCCTAACTCCTGAGCTCCAGCAGTCCTCCTCTATCAGCCTCCCAAGTAGCTGGGACAACAGGTGTGCATCACCATGCCCTGCTAATTTTTGTATTTTTTGTAGAGATGGGGTCTCACTATGATGCCCAGGCTGGTCTTGAACTCCTGGGGCTCACATGATCCTCCAATCTCAGCATCCCAAAGTGCTAGGATTACAGGTGTGAGCCACTGCATCCAGCCTATTATACAGATTGAGGACATGTGAAGACTGAGGCAAAAAGAGTTTATGTAACTTGCCCAAAGTTTGAGAGTTATTAACAGACTAGTGGTTTAAACCCAGGAATTCTAAGTCCAAAACCATAAAACAACATTACCATCCTAACTCTTTTCCGCAGTTTTTCTTCTTAGCTCATTTTCCGCTATTATACCTGAATATCACAGACTTTGTGATTTATAAAGAATAGAAGTTTCTTCAGCTCATAGTTTTGGAGGCTGGGAAGTCCAAGAGCACAGCATCAGCATCTGACAAGGATCATCCCATGGTGGAAGATGGAAGACAGAAGAGATCACATGAGAGAGAGTCACCAGGAGCTGCAGCAACTCGATTTTAATTTTGAGACAGGGTCTGCTCTGTCACCCAGGCTGGAGTGCAGTGGGACAATCACAGCTCACTGCAGCCCTAATACCCTGAACTCAAGTGATCCTCCTGCCTCAGTCTCCCAAAAGCTGGGACCACAGGTGTGCATTGCCACACCTGGCTAATTTTAAAAAATGTTTTGTAGAGAAGAGATTTCACTATGTTGCCCAGACAGGTCTCAAACAATCCTCCCACCTTGGCCTTTCAATGTGCTGGAATGAGCCGCCACGCCTGGCCCAGATTCACTTTATGACAACCCACTCTCGACGTAATTAACCCACTCCCATGATAACAACATTAATCCATTCACGAGGGCTCTTCCCTCATGACCCAATCTCCTCTTATTAAGCCCTGCTGCTCAACACTGTTGCATTAGGGATTAAGTTTCCAACACACAAACTTTCCGGAACACATTGAAATTATAGTGTCTTTCTTTAAAATTTGGCTTCAGGAAAGAATGCTGATTCACTAAACACAATTATTTTTCATAAGCAAGTATAGGAGCCCTTTGTATTCTGAAGGAATGTGCAGCCATCAGAGTGCTGTAGAAAGCACACACAATATACAAGGCACAGAAACCCAAGAAATTCCCAGGAGAAGAGTTCCTGTGCTTGGTGAAATATAAATGAATTTCTGTCTTTCTTCCCACAACTTCATCTTTGACTCCCAGTCTCAGATACCATAGCAAACTCCTCTCGCCCACCCCCTTCTCCTGTCACACAGCCTCTATTTTAATCTTCAAGTTGTGGAGTGAAGCTCAGCTCACCCAAAAGCGTATATAAACACAGACATACACACCAGGAGACACACCACCCCAAGGCCTGCACCTGCAGAGCAGATGTCCTGACTGGGTGACAGCCAAGGGATGGCCAGGGCATGGCAGGAACAGCATGGGCATTATCGCCGCCCCACAGAGCAGCAGGGTCACCCCAGCTGGTGCCCACTTCTAGGGTACTCCTCTCTACTGAACCTGGGACCCTAGGGATCTGGGGTAACAATGAGAATCTTGATAGGTCTGCATAGCTTGAATCTTAGAATTCTGTGCTTCTTTTCTGACTGATTACTGACTTTCATTTCTGTAGTGAGTTTAACGTATGGCAGTCTCCAACAATACTCAGGCTAATGATGATGATGCACCAGACAGACACATTGTGAAATTTACTACATTTCTGAAATCTTTTTCAAGAAAACGTTATTTGAAATAATGTCCACAATGGCTCAGAGAGTCTACAAATATTAATGTCATTCTGTTCTTAAAATAACACTACAAGGCTGATGACAATATTTGTATTTCACAAGTGAAGAAACTAAAACTCAAGGAAGTTAAAATATCTTGTCTCAGTGCACTAAACTAGAAGGTGGCAGAAGTAAAGTTACAATTTAGAGGCATTTGACTCCAAAGCTTGTGCTCTTTTCACTCTGCCACACTAAGAATTTAGAAGGGTAAACTTTATACAATATATCTTATACTACTAAGGGGTTGGCATTAGGTTGCTGGCATTGAGAAGACACCTGTGAGTTGCCTTTTGTGGAGATGTTGAATATAACTGAGTTAAAAGGTGGGAAAACACGTGGTCGAGGTCCAACACACAGTAGATCCTCAATGGTTTTTATGGGCATCTATGATCAACGTCAATAAATATTCTCATAGGTGTGTCATGAGATGGCTCCATAAAACATTCAATGGCCCAGAACTAGCCCAGGAATGTGGAACTGCATAATAATTAGAAAAATGTGGGCAATGGAAATATGTAGATTATTTTTCTTATCTCCATGGGAAAGTAGCTCAGTCCTTTAAAGATACAACTCTTCCTGATGCCACCTTTCTTAATGATGCAAAAGATGAAACTACTGGAAATGGAAACATTCACTTAAAAAAACACACTCCATAGTTGGTGTATATATTTAATGCAGCATTTCTGTAAAACCAAATAAAAAGTATATATGTACATATATATTCCTTGCTCTTTTCTGTGTGTGCAACGGTCTGTATGCGTGTGCATCTGCATTTACACATATACTAGTTAGCAATAGGAATCACCAGGCAAACACTAAAGAAAAAATGAGAGAAAATAGGAACTATGGAAGAGTAATTTTCTTTTGCTCTAAAGATAAAATCAATGTAATCTGGCTTTCCTTTTGGTCACCTTGCTTGATGAGGACAGAAGTCAGAGCCCAGTCCCCTGATGGTGTGTAAAATTGAATACCACACCACCCCGGAGTCAGCTGGACTCACTCTCAGGGGAGGCTGAGCCAAGAAAAAACAACTGTGCAGGCTTGCTGCCGTGCTCCAGACACTCCCAGCTGTGGACTTTGTCATAGGTGGTCCTAGAAGAGGAGACTCTCTGGCCTCTGGCAGAAGCAAAAACAAATCATCCCTGGTGGTAGGCACTTGTGTCCTAGACAAGTTGTTCAGGTCAATGACCCCTCACTGTCCTGTCCTTGGCTGAGGTGCTCTCACCTCTTAAATGTGGTAATAGGCTTTTCTATTACACACTTTTCTATTACCTCATTTAAGAGGTGAGAGCACCTCAGCCAAGGTGTCAGAGTTTGCAGTGAGCCAGGTTGTCCTGACCTCCAGCAGAGTTTGAGCATCTTTCCTTGATTCCCATAATGTCTGGTTTGCTATATTTATCATTTTATTTTTGTTATCTGACCTGCTGGTTCAGCCCAGGGGACTGTGAGCTCCTCAAAGGCAGAGATCATGCCTTCGTCATGTTGGTGCTCCCCGCAGCCAGCACTGAGGTCAATGCGTGCTTACCGAGTGAATGGATAAGCCCTTCCTGAGTGTCTGGGTGGGGAGTGGTCATGCGTGTGAATAGGCAGGTAACTTCTGGGATGCGTGGCCACGCCCACCTCAACCTGGGCTTTCCAGAGCCTGCTTGACTTATCCCCAGGGCTACGTCCCCAGTCATGGGGATGATGCCCATCATGCTTTCAGGAAGTCTGTTGTGGGAGAAGCAACTTATTCCGAAGAGCTTTTGCAATATGCACGGAGGAACATGAGGCTCCAGGGAGACAAGGAAGAGAAGGATGAGGAAAAGAGAAGGACACAGCGGAACCAAGGCACACCAGCTGTCACAGACACAAGAATGGGATCTATGTACAGAACTCCTGTTCTCGGTCCTGTCCTGCCACACACTAGTCACCTGGATCAATTCACTTACCTCCTCTGAACCTTTTTCCTCACTTGTTATAATGGTTAGGGAGCAGCTATGAATATTTACCATTGCATGTGGCTGCTTTTTAAATGAAACAATTGATTTTAGATTTCTCTATAATTCAAAAGGAGCATGTGAAGTAGATTTTACCTTGCAGTTTTTTTGTTTGTTTGTTTGAGATGAGGTCTTGCTCTGTCTCCCAGGCTGGAGTACAGTGGTGTGATCTCGGTTCACTGCAACTTCTGCCTCCCTGGTTTAAGCAATTCTCCTGCCTCAGCCTTCCTAGTACCTGGGACTACAGGTGTCCACCCCTGCACCTGGCTAATTTTGGTATTTTTAGTAGAGATGGGTTTTCACCATGTTGGCCAGGCTGGTCTCAAACTCCTGACTTCAGGTGATCTGCTCACCTCAGCCTCCCAAAGTGCTAAGATTATAGGTGTGAGCCACCGCACCTGACCTACCTTGTTTTTAGTTATCATTGCTAGCAGTATTTAAAAGGAGACCTGGAGAGCAAAGGATGCATAAAATGAAGAGAGGTTGAAGATAGAGAACTTTGTTCCTCTTATAGGAAGCAGATTCTCAAATATCATGAAGGCACAGAAGCCTTCCCTATGCGGAATTTAGGCTCAAAAGTAGAGGGAAAAAACATACTGGTTGAGAACTAAGGCTCTGAAGTAAGATTGGGTTAAAATCTGAGCAACAGTTAGTGTGATTTTAGGCAAGTTAGTTAACCCTAGGAGGCTCACTATCCTTAGCTATAAAATTCTTAGATCATGAATAAGAATTAATCATTCTTCCAATAAATATGCATTAACTATTTTTTATGTGCCAGACATTGCTCTTGGCATGGGGATGCAAATAGTGACTAAGACACACAGGATCCCTGACTTCAAGTTGCTTCCATCCTAACAGGAAAGGAAAAACAATAAATAAATAAATATATAATGTAGTATCAGGCAGTAAAACAGTCTAGGAAGAAAAATAAAACAGGGCAGGGTGAGGAGTTGGGCAATGCACTCTCTGAGACAGGGTGGCCAGAGGACTTGGCAAGGCGACAGGCTCAATGAAGAGTAGAGAGTATTTAGTTGGCATTTTCCTGTCTGAGAGGTCCACAGAAGCCAAGCCCATGAGTCCTCTCTGATGCTCCCAGAGTAATTAGACTGGATTTATGCAATAAAGGAAATCTCCATAGGATAAACACATAAATGGGGAAAATTTATTTCTTTATTTTATAGCAATATATTGAGTGTCATCCTCTGCTTTGCTCTGAGGACATCAAAGCAAACGAGGCAGAGTGCCCAGGCTAATAGGTTAAGACGAACAGGTCTCCCAGCAGAACGCCCATGTGAGCTGAGCATGAGCACTGGCCCTGAGGATCTCTGAGAATATTACTCACTGACCACTTTTCTCAGCCCTTTGGTGCTGCACATATTATCCTGCCCCCTCTTTTTTCCCTGGTGGCCCAGCCTGCTCCAACACCCATTTGTTTCACACAGCAGACATGCTAAATCAGGCCATGAGCTGCCATCAGCTGGGTGGAGATCCGTACACAGATGACAAAGAACCGTATCTGATCACGGCATTTTCCCCAGCCAACTTCTGCCTGAAGACCTGGTTTAGATTCCCCGTTCTTCTCGAGCACTGGCTCCAATCCAGGAGCTATTCTCCGGGTGCCCTACTGCTTATGCTCCATGATGGGATGCAAGTGGTTATCTCTAAAACTACTGCCCCATTGCTGGTATCTTAGGGAGACACTGTCTCTGGACTTGGAAGAAGATTCAAAGAATGGGAATTACAGAGTATTAGAGGTAGAAAAGGCTTTAGTGATGGCCACATCCAACTTCCCCATTTTACAGAGGAAGAAACTGAGGCCCAATTAGGTGAAGTGGCTTATTCAATGTTACAAAAAGAATCTGTGGCAGATCTGGGATAAGAAAGGAGGTAGGAGAAACTGGGAGACCACCGTCATGTGTAATGTCAGGTTACATATTTTCATAACTTTGTCTGTAATGAAAACCTTCTCTCATTACATTTTACTGTAGAACAAAAAATGCCAAACCATAAAAATCCCCTTAATACTTTTCATCTAACATGATTGCCACCCTCTTAGCCTCTAAGTTGCCTTTCATACATACTGTCAGAGTCCCTCCAACCAGGAATAGGAAAATGGGTTAACATATTGTGCACCTACTATGTGGCAGGCATTATCTTAGGCAGTTTTATCAGATACAATCTCTCTGAGCAGAGAGACCACTGACTTGTCTGGAGTCATAGGGTCAGGAAATACATGTGTCTGACTCAAAATTCCAGATCTTACAACAGCCCTGGCCTTCTCCCATAACCTGCTGGCTAATTCAGATCATTGTTTCCATTGCTCAGATAAGGAGAACATCACATGCAGAGTGACTAACACAGTACCTGGCACACATAGTAGGCCCTCAATAAATGAAGGGCAATTCTCTGTCTTTTCCTTTAGGTGTCAAGAAAAAGTAGATTTGAGTCATTTTTCTTACGGGTATTTACTAATATTGGCTGTACCTTCATAATGTATATGTGATATCTGTGCAAGATACAAAAATTTAAATGTATATGACTATATTTTATTAGTTAATTTGGGGAAATTAACAAATAAAATATCTCTCTGCAGGTATTAGCCTTACTTGTCGGGAAATTTAGCAGAGGTATTTTTCTGCAAGAGAAATCATCATGAAAACTATCTTGCCCAGGCAAGTGGGATTAGGATTCTACTCAGTAGACTTTTCTACTCCAGAAAAATTGTGGAAAAGCAGATTCATAATTGGTCCCAGGATGGCAGCATCTCAGCCTGTTCAAGGAATCTCTGTCCAGTTTCCCAGGGGTTTCGTTCCATGTTTTGGACTTGTCATTCTCTCTAAATCATTTATAGTTAAATCTCCATAATATTGTAGAGGTATCAAGAGCCAGGAAATTTGGAACTTACATTAGAAACAGTGCATCAAGATTTTTTAAGTTGGCCTGGCAAGGTGGCTCAAGCCTGTAATCCCAGTACTTTGGGAGGCGGAGGTAGGTGGATCACGAGGTCAGGAGATCAGATTATTCTGGGCAACATGATGAAACCCCATCTCTACTAAAAAATACAAAAAATTAGCCAGGCTTGGTAATGCACGCCTGTAGTTCTGGCTACCTGGGAGTCTGAGGCTGGGAATTGCTTGAACACGGGTGGCAGAGGTTGCAGTGAGCCGAGATCGTGCCACTGCACTCCAGCCTGGGTGACACAGTGAGACTCCGTCTCAAAAAAAAAAAAAAAAAAAAAAAAAAAAAAAAAAAAAAAAAAAAAAAAGACTTCTGCTTCTGTTGATAGCTCAACATTGAAGATATTATGAATTTTTAGGTTAAATTTTTTTTCAACATACAGTTTTGGCTTTTGTCAAAAGAATACTGACAGAATTGTCACAGCTATAGCCACGTACACTAAAATCTCATGTACTGATGACACTAGAAACATGAGAGCAGTTGTCATTTGCCCTTCCCAGCTATCACTGCTCCATTTCTTCTGTATCCGCTGGAATGGTTCTGGAGGACGGAGGTGGCTGAGATTATCCAATGGGGCTTGTTGTTTTCTGGACCGAGGCCATTCTCTTAGAGTTTCATGAGGGCAGACTGCCACCACACCACAAATCCCCTCAATTCTGGGAATACCTGAATCCTCCAGGCTTTACAGAGCCATGCAGTGGTGCTGCCATTTAGAAGCTAAGCATCCGTCACCTGGCTGTGTGCTGTATGGCATGACCAATGCTTGGGTGAAATTCACCCAAAACAGCAAATAGTTATTTCTCCCTTTTTTATTTTTATGTGTGATATTATTGGTAACTAAAAAGATCTCTAGTATTCTAGATAGTTTGTATAATTATTTGGGCAGTTCTTACTCTCCAGTAGTTTGTAAAAGTAGAATACTGGTCAGATACAGTGGCTCACAACTGTAATAACAGCACTTCGGATGGCCGAGGCAGGTGAATCACCTGAGGTCAGGAGTTCAAGACCAGCCTGGCCAACATGGTAAAACCCCATCTCTACTAAAAATACAAAAATTAACTGGGCATGATGGTGGGTGCCTGTAGTCCCAGCTACTCGAGAGGTTGAGGAGGGAGAATTGCTTAAACCAGGAAATGGAGGTTGCAGTGGGCAGAGATCATGCCACTGCACTCCAGCCTGGGCAACTGAGCAAGACTCNAAAAAAAAAAAAAAAAGATTTTTTAAGTTATAAAAAACAGAATATGGTAGAACTTTTGGTTAAACAAAAAATGTCTTTAAAGAAGGCCACATTTGTAACTCATCAGTTTAAAAATGAGACTTTGAAGTCCCTGTACCAGGAGACAAAGATGACCTGATGCTGGTGCTGAAAGGCACCTGACTCATCTTATAGCCCAAGCTGCTGTCCTACAGACGTGAAAACCAGACCTAGAGAGGGGAGTTAGGCGTGGCAGGGCTAGGAGAGAGCCAGGTACACTAATGCTATTGGGCAATTGTTTTACATTCTCCTCTGTATGTTCTAAAAGTATGTATTTTTTTTTCTGCAGAGAAAATTAAACTTTAAAAGGCACAAGTCACATGGCCTGCTTTCGACCTGGCATTGGCTGCTGGGATGTCCCCACTGAGGCTTCCCTTAGCCCCCAGGCCCTTCTGCCCATTTCTGCTTCAATTCTGGCTCTCTCTCTCTCAGTCCCTTACGCTTGCTGTTCTCCTCCCTTCCCCCTCCCCCAACAGAGCCCTGCCTGTGCTCTTGCTTCTGAATCGAAAGTCTTCCCTCACTGCTTTGTTATTAACTCCTACTCAACCTTGGGGTCAAGCTGCACTTTCTCAGGATGTCTTTTCTCATCTCCCTGACCATGTAAAATTTGCATATTATAGAGTACTTGAAACCTTTCCTTTACAACTCTGGTCCTAGATGCAGCTTTCATTTGTTTATTGGATTACTTGATTTTTAAATTTTCCTTCTCTGCTGTAAACTCCAAAACAATAGAGATTGTACCTGGAATGACATAGATGTTCAATAACTACTTATTAGATGAATGATCACTGAGGGCTTCCTGAGCACTGGCCTCAGGCCACTCAGTGTCCTCTGGGCTGGATAAGAGCAAAGTTGCACTGCTACATGTTGGGGTTCCTGGAAGGTGCTCTCAGAACTCACCTAGATGCCTGGGAGACCTAGACCCCTGGGCGGATGCTTCTCTTTACATTGCTTTTCTACATATCCACCTATAACACACAATCAGGGCTCCTGTGAAGGTTTGGGGTTCCACAAAGCTATTTCTTCTCTAATCCATCTCATATTTCCAAATTCAGTCTCCTAGTTCATGGTAATCGGGGACTTTGTTTTCAATATGATGTTAGTTTTCTGGGGTCCAGAGGGTAGTTATACATGTGTGTTCATTGAGTAACAAACTTCTAATTTGTATACGTTTCTAGAAGTGTGTTTCATTTCAACAGAAAATTTGAAAACATTTGTAAAAGGCCTTAATAGTAACTTAGATAGTAATAATAAGAGACAAACAGAGGCAGAGAGAAAAACAGAAGAGAAAGAGAGAAATCAAAAAGGGCAATCATAGGGGGTGGTTAGAAAAATCATTGAGCAGCCACACTAAGGAAATATTAAAAACCAAACAACAAAAGGAAATAAGATACAGCTATATGCACTAACCAAATTTATGTTCAATATTCACATATTACATGAAAACAGCCAGTCATAGAGCAACATGTATTATGACCCTATATAATGAAAGAGAAAAGGCTAAGATATGCAATCAATGGAGATTTATTAATGTGTGGCTGTTTGCTTCTTGGCTTTTTCTTCCACTCACACGCCCTATTAAAGAAAAGTATATTTTTGCCCTTTGACCTTTATAATTCTGATACTGAACTATATGTGTTCTGCTGTGCACAGTAAGCCAGGGCAGCCGACAGATCTCAAATCCACCTTTCCGAAGACGTGGCTTCAGGGACATATTTATGGGATGGAGGGGCAAGGTAGTTCGGGGCCTGGGGAAGTGTGGTGGAAGGCAAGGGCAGTGAGGTAAGTAGCATTCTGCACATGCATAGTCAAGCTTCATGGCTCTTCATAAGAAGCATGTTCAGAAAATGGTGACATAACATGATCTGAGGGAAGAGTTTTGGGCCCTCTGACATCAAAGGGTCACCTCTCAGGCATTCATGCAGGTCTAGTTGAAGGGTCAGTGGTTTCAGTGAACTAGAAAAGAGCCAACACCAAGTTCTTAAAAAACAATAAGCAACCATCAGCATGGTAACCTATATGTCACGAATGTTCTCTAAAAGGAAGCTAGCAGATTGCTTAGCTACGTGACATTTTGCTATATAGGTTTTAAGATTAACTAGAAGTAAGTGCAAGGAGGCAAGAAAGGCAGATTCAGTTTGGCGAGCTTCGTCAGGTTACCTCTTGATTTCAACTACTTTCTTCCCTCCCACACAAAATCAATAGAATGGGCTAGACAGAGCATTAGGACAGCTGGAGAAAAGAGGAGAGGTTTTATTCCTAGGTGAATTCCTGTTATTCCTGTGTTTTATTCCTAGGTTATTCTCCTGAACAGAGACTACTAAGATTGCGTAAGTATAGAAACATTAACAAGGGAGACAGAAAAACTCAAACCATCTACATAATCAGGACCAGAACCAGGTGAGATTGAGGAGGAAAGGAGAGTGAGCAAGGAGAGAGAGAGCAAAGAAGCCACAATGTCTGGACGTTAGGAGCATTTCGGAGAGTTTAGTGAGAGGCTGATGAACAGCTGTGGAATATGGAGGAATTGAAAAGGATAGAAATGAGATTTTTCGAAGTATGTATTGGATTTTAAAGAGGATTCCCTACAATATTTTTTGATACAAGAGTGTTGTGCTGGGCTTTGTGGATACCAGTCTCTAAAGAGACTAGACCACAGAGAGCTTCCGCACTCCACTCTCCTGTATTGCAGGACCCACTTGGTGGTACAAGAGGAAAGCGTGGTACTGGCCAAGGCAGTTCCATCCCTGAGTGGGTTTCCAGTGACTGGGCTGCAAGCTTAGGGAGTTTGGATGAAGGGATGGGGGACTGTTTGTGGAGCTACAAGTGTTTAGACATTCAAAGGCAGCAGAGCGGTCAAGACGACCTTCTGCTAGTGTCCAGGGTTGATCTACAGAAGATCGTTTAGAAATAAACACCTGATTCCCTGCTCTTTTCCATTCATTCCTTTATGCATCACCAAACATATCGTCTCCTATGCACCCGGCCTTGTAGGGTTGTTCTGAACACTTGTTACTCCTCTATTTTTTAATGTTTGAATTTTGGAGTCTCTAGTTACGTAAGTCCACCCCAAATTCTCTAGAGCTAGCCAAGCAATGGAGAAGAAAGTGCTAACGAGGATGAGCAACTGCCCTGGGGGCCCCAAAGCCCCTCACACAAGATTCACCTTCCTTTGGAGATGGCTCACCTGCTACAGGTCTGACCTGGTAAATAGCTAATAACTTCGGGGCGGTCCTAGCCTCTTCCCTCAGGCCTTCACCCTATAGTTTTAAGAGGGCAAGCCTATCAGATGAGAAAATGCCCTCTGCACAGTCGTGCAGACATGGTCCAGTGATGCTCCTAAGCAGGTATGATTTCACAATCCCTTCAACACCCAGGAAGACCAGGGCCTAATCATGGCCAACCCCTCTCTGAGACCCATCAAAGGGCAGCCCAGAGGCAGCCCTCAACCCCCAAGTCTCCATTATCAGATGCTGCCAACTTGCATGGGAAAGTTTATTCATAACATTCTAGAACGCATGGGGGTCCTGGGCTGGGATTTCACCAGCTCAGACTGCCTGTTCACATTCCTGCAGATCTTTCCTCTGGCTGAGAAACAAGAGGAAGAAGAGAGAGGCAGAAGGGTGCCTGATACAAATGCGTAAATATGGACCAAACAAACAGACAGACATTACCGTGAATTGCATTCAGAGCTTTATTCTTGCCAAAGTTTGGGGGTTGCACTAACTCTGGCAGGCTGCCTTGGTAGAGAAGCAAAGCACAGAGGCAAAGTGACGAGGTTCTACCTCACTGGCAGTAACAGAGAGGGGGTCAGAAGCTGGTGCATGTTCCAGAAGGGATGGCGGAGCAGTGCATTCTGGAGTTGGACTGTTGTGTGTTTAGCAGCAGCAGTCATCCTCATGGTCACAGCATGCAGGACCTCGGGACCTCATGGGAATAATTCCCAAACAGCCGAACCCAGAGCCACAGCATCCACAGTTACTGCATCCACAGCCGCAGCCACAGCCCCCAGAACCGCAGCCTCCAGAGCTTCCTGAATTCTCACAGCAGCCAGACGATCCTGTGTCGCAGTCCTGGGGTCGCTGAATCCAGCGTCTCAGGGGACTCACCCCGAAGGTCCGGGGAGCCAGACAGCAGTAGCTGGTGGAACAGGGAGCAGAGCATGGATCAGGGACACAGTACCCAGAGGTCGAGCCACTTGCAGGAGCTTGAACATAGTAACTCTGACAAGGAGAAGCACACTGGACATAGCGCGTCTGGGTCTGGCAAGGAGCTGGACATTTGACGTAGGTTGTCTGGCAGGGAGCTGGGCACTTGACAGAAGTTTGGCAGGGAGTTGGGCATTTCACATAGGTCGTTTGGCAGGGAGCTGGGCATTTCACATAGGTCGTCTGGCAGGGAGCTGGGCATTTCACATAGGTTGTCTGGCAGGGAGCTGGGCATTTCACATAGGTTGTCTGGCAGGGAGCTGGGCACTTCACGTAGGTTTGGCAGGGAGTCGGACATTTCACATAGGTTGTCTGGCAGGGAGCTGGGCACTTCACATAGGTTTGAGTCTGGCATGGAACTTGGCACTTCACATAGGTTTGAGTGGGGCATGGAGCAGGGCCCGTCACGCAGACAGTTTTGGTTTGGCATGGAGCTGGGCATTTCACAGAGGCACCATTGGCACCCTGTGCAGCCCCCAGTCCCGAACCTTTCACACAAGATGGAGGGAACTGTGGCTGTGTCTGCTGGTCACACATTGTTCTGTGGCTTTGCAAAATCTGAAAAGAAAGATTTCATCAGAACTGTAAAACTAGGAGGGTTTCCAGGGAAGCCTTCAACATCCCCTTTGGACACAGTGATTTGCAAGTAGGGCTTTCTTGTGACGGTCTCAGACATCCAGAGGTGGTACACTTGGCAGGAGGTGGATTCAGAGCCAGGGACTCTGGGCTCAGCTCCTGCGCCCGTACCTGACTATGTGGCCTGGTACAAGTCACCACTCACCTCTAGTTCTCAGTCTCCACGATGGGAAACGGAGACTTGAAATGATGCTGTCTGTGTTTCTACCCAGCTCTCCAAGCCTCCCCTTGTCTTACTTCAGTGTCTGCATTGTAAATTACCCTTTGGAAATTGCTACTCCCAGATGATTGCCTCCTGCCACAAATTCTCTCCAGGGTGGCGTCCCTTCTTCCTCCCGCCCAGACAAGGAGTACCCAGGAAAGGCGCTTTTACGTCAATGGACCATGAGCCAACATGAGCCAAAGCTGTGCCCGGTAGGGAGCAAAGGACAAGGCTAAATTTGAGCAGGTGTCCACCGTGTGCTCCTCAAACCAGCTGGACTATCACTTGGCCTCATTAGCACATGGACTCAAGAGAGGACTGCACAACTACACTCAGAAGGGGATGGGGAGCCAGTTCTCCAAAGTTTCTTCTTACACAGGAATATCAGCTCAGCTTGACCCTCTCCCTCTCCTCCCACACCCCAGGCTCCAGGTTTCCCACCAGCATTGCCTTCAGCCTCCTTCAGCAGATTTCCTCAGCATCTAGTCCTCACTCACCCTTCATCCCACCCCAGCTTCACCAAGGCTCTGTTTCTCGCCATGTACTTATCCGGTTTAGAGACTTACCCTCTTTGCTGATAGGAGCAAGACTGGAAGAAGTCAGTGATCTGAAAAACTGGCAGGTGGGGAGACCTTTTATAGGGCAGCAATGAGGCAATTTAATGGCATCTAAATGAAGCACCAGAGATCACAAGGAGGAGGGCTGGTGTTGCATTGGCAAGATTCCTCCCCAGTAGGCCTGGCTCCTCGTCAGAGGCAGGGCATGTTTGAGCTTGATGCTGGGTTTTCCCAAACACTAGCTAAATTATTCCTGTTCCCTTCTTCAGGAAACAAGTCAGTCTCCTTTTCCTAGAAGTTATGAGTGATGTCCATGTGATCTATCTCTAATGAAGCTGTTTCTAGGTCACTTGAGTCTTCAAGGACTTATCCAAGGTATAGATTCTCAATTTTTCATACACTGTGCCAAAAGCTAGTGCATGAAAAATTGCGACTCTAACTGTCGATTTGCTACACTTCACTCAGCCTGAGTGTTCTTTCTGCGGGCTTCCATGGTGGCTTCTGCTGATCTAGGTTGCTGAGCAGAGTCTGGCCCGGTGGTGTCTGGCCTAATATAACAGTAGGACCTCAAATCATTGGTTTGTTTCATGAAACATCAGGTTTTTCTAGGTTCATTTGGAAACTGGGTGAGTGCTTGATGATCTCAGACTCCAGGCTGGGGTCTAGACCGCCTCGCCTCAGCCTTCTCCTGCCCCTTAGGCTCTCCTTATTCTTACCTTTCAGGACCTCACTACCAGGTTTCAATTCCAAAGAATCCTGAGCAGGGAAAATTCCAGTCAGATGAATTATGTGTGATAGCAATAATCATAATAATAGAATCTAAAGTTTATTTGAACACTTTATATGTACCAAACAATTCATGAGTCAGTACATTTACAGATGGACACAACTGAGGCCCTGAAGGATTAAGGGAGTTACCGTCATCACAAAGCAGGTAAATAAGGAAGCCAGGCTTCAGATGCAGGCAGTCTGCTTTCATAGGTCACAATCTTTTTCACTAAAGTATGTTGCCTTTTATTTCTGAACATAGCATTGTCCTTGAATCCCTGCTTCTTTTCTTTTCTGCAATGCAGAAGATGTAGAAAGAGAGGTGGGAATATTATCGATTGAGCACTTACTATGTGGTGAATACTGTTCTAGGCTCTTTGCCCGCATTATTTCATTTGATTTTGAAATAACCCTACAAGATAGCTTCATTAGCCCCAGTTTTACATAAAGGAAACTGAGATTCAGAGGTCTATTTTGCCAAGATCATCCCATCAATAGGTAATGGAGTGATATTGGAACCCAAACCTACCCAGCTTCAGACCCCACGCTACTCCCACTGAGCTGTATTGGGCCTCCCTGAAGCAGGTTGTCGTGAATGTAAGTGTAACACTGGTCCAAATGTCAATTCCTTACAGAAGCCAGAGCAGGTTCCACAGTGGCCCCTATGGCATCTCAGGTAAATGGTTCTACCGTATTATACATAATAGATCCCCACATTTCTCAGGACCCATAAACTTTAAGGTTTCTACATTTCCTAAACAAAGAGGATGCAAAGACCCGCTAATTCACAGACCCTCCCCCATGCCAAGACAGGTCTTACAAAATCTTCACCTGAACATGTTTAAAAATCTCCTCAGCCCCACCTGCCAGCCAACCCAGGCTCTAGTAATCAGCAGTCTACTCTCTATTTCTATGAGACCAACATTTTTAGATTCCACGTATAAGTGAAATCATGCAGTATCTGTGTCTAGGCTTGGCTTATTGTGCTTAGTATAATATCTTTTAGGTTCATTCACCTTCTCACAAATGACAGAATTTTCTTGTTTTTATTACTGAATAGTATTCCTTGTGTGTATATATAGCATTTTAAAACATCCTTTTTTTTTTTTTGATTTACACTTAGCTTGATTCCTTATATTGGGTATTGCGAATAGCACTGCAATAAACATGGGAATGCAGAAATCTCTTCAACATTACTGATTTCAATTTCTTTGGATATATGCCTACTGGTGTGATTGCTGAATTATATGCCAGTGCTATTTTTAATTTTTTGAAAGCCTTCCATCCTGCTTTCCACATGCACATGGCTGTACTAGTTTGCATTCCTGCCAGTGGTGTGCTAGATCTTATTTTCTCCACATCCTTGCCTACACGTTATCTTTTGTCTTTCTAATTTCATGTAACATATTGACCTCCAGTTCCATCCATGTTGCTGGAAATAACAGGATTCCACTGCTTTTTATGGCTGGATAGTATTCCATTGTGTGTTCATAACCCATTTTCCTTATTTATTTATTCACTGATGGACACTTAGGTTGATTCTATATCTTTTCTATTTATTATAAACAGCACTGCAATAAACATGGGGCTACAGTTATCCCTTTGATATACTAATTTTCTTTCCTTTAAACAAATATCCAGTAGTGGGATTGTTGGATAATGCGGTTTGCATTTTCTTGAGACACCTCTATGCTGTTTTCCATAATGTCTGCTCTAACTTACATTCTTGCCAACGATATATAAGTTCCCTTTTCTCTACATCTTTGTCTTCATTTTTATTTATTTGTTTTTTTGATAATAGCCATTCTTACAGGCTCCTACAACTACAGAATATCATAGCCAGAAGGAGCCTCATCTAGCCTCTGCTTTAGATTGAAAGAGGAAAGGCCTAGAGACAGCAGGGCACTGTGGAACCACAGGGTGAGGCAGTGGCAGAAGCAGGATGAGAGTTGTGGTTTTGATTTGCATTTTCCCTGATGATTAGTAATACTGAGCATTTTTCCTAGACATGTTGTTCATTTGTATGTCTTCTTTTGAGAAATATATATTCAGGTCCTCTGCCCATTTTTAAATTGTGTTATTTGTGTTCTTTCGATTGAGTTGTTTGAGTTCCTTATACATTTTGGATATTAACTCCTTATCAGACGTATAGTTTCCAAATGTTTTCTCATTTTGTAGTTGTCTCTTCACTCCATTGTTCGTTTCCTTTTCTGTACAGAAGCATTTTAACTCGATATAATCTTATTTGTCTATTTTTGCTTTTGCTGTCCATGTTTTTGAAGTCAAATTCAGAAAGACACTGCCTGACCAATATCATGGAGCTTTTCTCCTGTTTTTTTTTTTTTTTTTTTGTTTTTGTAGTTTCATAGTTTCAAATCTTAAATTTACATTTTTAATTTATTTTAAATTGATTTTTGTATACAGTGTGAGATAAGCATTTCGTTCTTCTTCATGAGAATACCCAGTTTTTTAGTAACACTTATTCAAGAGACTTTCCTTTCCCTATTGTGTGTTGTTGGCACCTTTGTCAAAGATCAGTTGATAGCAAATATATGGATTAATTTCTGGGCTCTCTATTCTCTTTCAATGGTCTATGCATCTGTTTTTATGCCAGTACCATGCTGTTTGGGTTACTATAGCTTTGTAGTATATTTTAAAGTCAGGTAGTGTGATGTCTCTCTGCTCCTAAACAATTCAGAAGAAGCAAGATGGGAGGCTCTGCCCTAGGCTTGGTGTCCTGACTTGGTGTCCTCAGGCATGGTGCCCTGCTTCCTCCTGTCATTCTTGTCTCTGGGGGGCTTGTCATACTGCACAGCTTCTGCTATGAAGCCCACCAGTCCCTCTCACCAAAGGTAGGGGTAAATGAGGAGGAATGTGGTTCCAGACCATTCCACTTCTGCTCTCCTAAGTCCCACATCAGTGCATACCCAGACCGGATGTTTTGTGGAGTAAAGGAAAAGGAACAATCTTGTATTGGGGTCAAACACCACACAGGAGAGCTCATCAAATCTGGTTCTCACAATAGTGTCCCAAACAAAAAATAACTTGCTCAAGGTCACACAGTTAGAAGTAGTAGAGCCAGAATTTGAACCTAGGTAAAAGAGACTTCAAATTTTGTTTTTCTACCAAAACATGCTGCATCTGGTGTTACAATCCATGATGCTTCAGGAACCATACCTTTCAGTCACCCAACACACAAGCAGTCATTACCAAGCCTTCTGCATTGTATGTGGGCTGGGACAGCCCTACTTTACAGAGAAGAAAATACCCCAGAAGACCAGCCATTTTAAGATGTGCCAACAAAACTGGAGATAGACATTTCAAGGCACAAATAGAAAGACCTAGACTCTCATCCTGATTCTGCCACTGCCTCACCCTGTGATTCCACAGTGCCCTGCTGTCTGTAGGCCTTTTCTCTTCCAATCTAAAGCAAAGAGGCTAGATGAGGCCTCTTCTGGTTATGATAGTCTGTAGTTGTCGGAGCCTATTCTACAAGGGAAATGTGTACTTCCACAACCTAGCTTTCCATGAAGTTGCTCCCACAGACTATAATTTTCAAGAATTGGTAGCTGTGGATATATTCACTGTATATCATCGTAGGACCTGGGAAACACTGACTAAACAAATAAATGAGTGAATGAATAAATGCGGATGCTTTACATTGACAGCACAGCCCATGCTGACCTCCTTCCTCCACGTGGTCAGTGCAGTCCTGCCATTAGTTAATCTGTGTGTCTCATGCCATCTGTGAGCTCTGATTGGCTCACTTCCTGCCGTATGGATTCGAGCTCTCACTAATGGGTTTGACATCTGCAAGCAATGCTAACATACCTGGTGAGAGACACCTTATCTATGACAGGTGGGTAGGTTGTGCCCCACCCATTCTATAGGCTGGGAAGGCAAGGCATGGAGAAGTCAGATGACTGGTGCAAGTGCCAGGATGACTCACAGGGTTATCCCAAATGCTCCTAGAACCTCCCTTGCGTGTATCTCTTTGCATACAAGCTCATACAATCAGAGTCTTGTGGATTCATGGAAAACTAGTCCAGGGTAATAGGCAGAGAGAATCATCTCCAAGGCAGGAAGTACTAAAGCAGGGCATGGAGTCTGGCCCCTGCCAGAATGCAATTAAATACCTGTGTCATACAGCCTAATGGGCTGCTCTCCTTAGAAAGATCTGCTAATCTTTAAAAGTTCTCTGTAAGCTAGGTGCAGTGGCTCATGTAATTCTAGCTACTCCAGAGGCTGAGGCAGGAGAATTGCTTGAGCCCATGAGTTCAAGGTTGCAGTGAGCTCTGATCATGCCACTGCACTGGAGACCCTGTCTCTAAAAAAATAAAATAAAAACAAAAATGTCCTCTGTAGTGGTCCTGCTGTGGGATTTACCATCAGGATAGTCAGGAGCTGTACACTAGATTATTTCTCAGATCCCTTATAGCACCCACAACCATGAATCCTAACATTCACTATGCGTTTGAAGCTGGGGCCCTTCATGTGTGAACCCGCCTCAGATATTAGCCCAGATCAGGGGATTAGAAGGGGAGGTGCCCAAAGAGACATGTTGCTGTCCTACGTCATGTTCTGGGTCTCTTTTCATTCTAGAAACTTTTCCTGATCAGGGACTGGGGATGATCTAAAGGCCAAATCCGGGTCCTTACCCTTCTGGGGACAAGAATTAGGACGAAATGAAAAGCCACACACTGAAGAGAGGGAGGACACAGGAATGTTGGTACTTAGTGAGATCTCTCTCTACTGTGACTAGTGATCTCCACTAGCACCAGAGATACCCTGAACTAATATTTCTGTGATAATTAGGGGTTCCTCCTAAACTATCAGGAGATTCTGCTATAGAACAACAGAATGAAGGACAGAAGGCAGCCCCTATATTGTAGCTGAGGTCCACAGAGAAGGTCAGAAACTTGCTTGAGGTCACACAGCCAGGTAGGAGCTGACTCTAGACAGGAATTTCTGAATCTCATCTAGGACATGTTCCATAGCCACACTTGGACACTGAGTTAGTTTCTTAATTCTAAGTTCTAATTTGATTACACTGTGGTCTGAGAGACTGTTTCTTATGATTTCCATTTTTTTGCATTTTGCTGAGGAGTGATTTACTTCCAGTTATGTGGTCAATTTTAGAGTAAGTGCCATGTGATGCTGAGAAGAATGTATATTCTGTGGATTTGGGGTGGAGATTTCTGTAGATGTTTATTAGGTCTGCTTGGTCCAGATCTGAATTCAAGTCCTGGATATCCTTGCTAATTTTCTGTCTTGTTGATCTAATATTGACAGTGGAGTGTTAAAGTCTCCCACTATTATTGTGTGGGAGTCTAAGTCTCTTTGTAGGTCGTTAAGAATTTGCTTTATGTACCCGGGTGCTCCTGTATTGGGTGCATATATATTTAGTATCCTTAGTTCTTCTTGATGCACTTTTACACTGTTGGTGGGAATGCAAACTAATTCAACCATTGTGGAAGACAGTGTGGTGCTTCCTCAAGGACCTAGAAATAGAAATTCCATTTGACCCAGCAATCTCATTACTGGGTATATACCCAAAGGATTATAAATCATTCTATTATAAAGACACATGCACACATATGTTCATAGCGGCACTGTTTACAGTAGCAAAGACCTGGAACCAACCCAAATGCCCATCAATGGTAGACTGGACAAGGAAAATGTGGCACATATACACCATGGAATAATATGCAGCCATAAGAAACGATGAATTCATGTCCTTTGTAGGGACATGGATGAATCTGGAAACATAATTCTCAGCTAACTGACAGAAGAACAGAAAATCACACACCACATGTTCCTACTCATAGGCCAGTGTTGAACAATGAGAACACATGGACACAGAGAGGGGAGCATCACACACTGAGGTCTGTTGAGGGGAGCAAGGGAGGGACAGCACGGGGGGGAGGTCAGGGAGGGATAACATGGGGAGAAATGCCAGACATAGGTGACGGGGGGATGGAGGCAGCAAACCACATTGCCATGATCTGCACATGTACAGCAGAATGTAAAGTACAATTTAAAAAATCATAAAAAGAAAAAAAAATAAGTTAGATTTATCTTGGAATTCTAATTAACCCTTATTTATTATTTTCACAAATACTGCATAATTTTAGATTTTCATGAAGGTATGTACACACAACTAAGTAATTCACTAAAGTTTAATTGGTTGATTTTTCTTTATTCCAGTAAAAGCTATAAATCTACCTTTCTATCCAGGGAGAAGTATTGGAATTTAGGCAAATGTAAAAAAAAAAAAAAAGAAAAAAAAGTGGAATAAAAACCACTGTCACTCTGGGACTTGAAAATTACTTGAAAGTAAATTTACTGTTGCAAAGCACGTCAATTTTTCAACAACCTGAGAAATATGGATATTGGCATTAAGCTGAAATAATGCAAATCCAAGGCCTGAAGTTGATGAGAAGCAAATCGGCATGTTTATTCAATTGATGGAGTCCAGAAAGGAAAGACAAGTCTTCATGCAATCCATTAAGATTGATTTCTCTCTTTCTCCTTATGTATATCACACATGAAATACGTATGTACATATATAATCACAAGGTACTTCTGGAAATACCTACTATGTAAAATAGATGCTTAACGATGACAAAGTTAGCTGATATTAATGAACACGAAGACATTAATAATGATGACAAGAAAGATGACTAAATTCTCAGTCTATATTTCCTCTCTGTAAAGGCAGAAATTACCTACTTTTATAGTATCTTGGGCTGTTACTAACTCAGCAAATGAGCATTAGACAGCAAGAATGGAATTGTTGTGGAGGGCAGATTTTCCAGCAAGTATTTTTGTAGGAATGTCCTCCCATTTTCCATCTCTCTCTCCCAACCCAATGCCCCTGTTGATGGTGTTTATGGCAAGTGGATCATCAGCTATAGAGGGCTGTGGTAACAAACAACGACCTACCACATCTGAGCTCTTAATCTGTGACCAGCGCTGCCCTAGTTATGTAACAAATACAGATGAGTTAACCTTGTTCCTGTCCTCAGGAGCTCACACAGTAGAACCGGAGAGAGAAACAGAGACACCTCAGTTAGGTAGTGATGCTGAACCTTAACACAGGAGAAACATGGTGTGAATAAAGGAAAATTTAGGGATTACACCAGTGATTTTAGTAGGCAGTCCTAAGAAAAGATGCCAGGACTCAACTGTAGACTAATTAATTCAGAATTTCTGGGAATGGGGCCCCAGCATTGGTGTTTTTCAAATGGTCACCAGTGTCGTGCAAACAGAGATGAAAACTGTTGGTGTAGGTAGCCCTGCTCTGTCCAATACAGTAGCCGCTAGCCACATGAGACGATAAAGCCCTTGAAATATAACTAGTCTGAATTGAGATGTGTCATAGCATAACACTGAGTTTGAAGACATAAAACTGTTGTAAATGTAAAACATCTCACTAGTATTTCAGATTGATTACATACTGAAATGCAAAATTGTGGATATACTAGCTTAAATAAAATATATTATTAAAATTAATTTTAGGCCGGGCGTGGTG
>NW_016108116.1:538789-546064 GCF_001604975.1 Cebus imitator | reverse complement strand
GCAGGAGAATTGCCTGAACCCAGGAGGCGGAGGTTGCGGTGAGCCGAGATCGCGCCATTGCACTCCAGCCTGGGTAACAAGAGCGAAAACTCCGTCTCAAAAAAAAAAAAAATTAATTTTACCTATATGACCTATGAATCAAAGAGGAAGTCATAAGGAAAACTAGAAAATAGTTTTATGTGGAATAACAATGAAAACACAGACCATCAAAGCTTGTGGGATATAGCTAAAGCAGTGCTTCCATCACCCTTAGAACAAAATCCATGTCCTTGCTGTGGTACACACGGTCCCATCCAATCCTACTTACGTACTTGGACGTTATTGCCTAATCCACTTTATCTCAACCACTAGGTTCTGCCAGCTCTGCCCCACTTGCTAATTCTGAAGCATGCCAAGCATACTTATTACACTTGCTCTTCCAGCTACCTGGAAGAATTTTCTTCATCTAAATAGTGAATTGGGCCACCATTCTCTCATTTCACTGAGCCCTCTGCTTAAATGTCACCTCTCAATACACCTTGACTACAATAGAAAACAAAACATAAACACCACTATTCTCCATCTCTACTCTGCTTATGGACTTCAAACCTGTCAACACATTACAATTTATCTGTTTGTAGTCTTTCTTTTCAAGGAGAGTGAAGGCTCCATAAAAGCTGAGATTTCATTAGTTTTTGTCATTGCTCCATTCTCTTAATATGTTAATATAGAGAAATATAGGCCAGGAGCGGTGGCTCATGCCTGCAATCCCAGCACTTTGGGAGGCTGAGGCAGGTAGATCACAAGGTCAGCTGTTCCAGACCAGCCTGACCAACATGGTGAAACCCCACCTCTGCTAAAAATACAAAAATTAGCCAGGCATGGTGGTGCACACCTGTAATCCCAGCTACTCAGGGGCCTGAGACAGGAGAATCGCTTGAACCCAGGAGGTGGAGGTTGCAGTGAGCAGAGATCATGCCACTGCACTCCTGGGCAACACAGAGAGACTCCATTTGAAAAAAATAAAAGAAATATAGTTTCTAATGATAAATCTTGCATTCCTAGCTTAATCAATAATTGGACAAAATATATTTTTTTACATACTACTGATCTGATTACTTAGCATTTAGTTTGTGACTTTCATGTATTTGTTTATAATTAATATTGATTTATTATTCTTTTGAGAAATTTGAGTCCAGATGTGGTATAAATGTTGCATCTTCCAAGTTTTACATGATTTGCAATATTTTGTAAAGATAATTAATATGGTTTGGATATTTGTGCCCTCCAGATCTCATGTTGAAATGTGACTTCCAATGTTGGAAGTGGAACCTGATGGGAGGTATTGGGTTATGGGGTCAGATCCCTCATGAATGGTGCTCTCCACAAGGTAATGAGTGTTATTCAGATCTGGTTCATGGGTTATCTGTTTTTTAAAGAGTATGGCAACCCCCACCAACTTTGCTCCCTCTCTTGTCATGTGATTGTCAACTTCCCCTTTGCATTCCACCATGAGTGGAAGCTTCCTGAGGCTTCACCAGGACCAGATGCCAACACCATGCTTCTGGTGCAGCCTGCAGAACCATGAGCCAAATAAACTTCTTTTCTCTATAAATTACCCAGCCTTAGGTATTCAATTATATCAGTGCAGAACAGGCTAACACAACAATAATTATTTGTTCCTTGAGGTGGTATTAAAACTTTCTTTTTAAGTCCTTTTAGTTTGGTAATTACTGAGGCATAGCTTTTTAATTCTCTATTAATACAAAATGGAAATCAATAAAGAAAGAAAACAACAAAAAAAATCTCTAAACGTATGGAATTAAACAATATACTCCCAGTCTATGAGTTAAAGAAGAAGTCTCAAAGAAAATTTTAAAAATACTTAGAAATGAACAAAAATGAAAATACAACATGTAAATATGGGATTAATTATACGCTGAATGTGTCCCCCACATAAAAAATCATATATTGAAATTCTAGTCCCCAATGTGATGTTATTAAGAGATGGGTGTCTTTGGGAGGTGATTAGATTATGAGGGTGGAGCCCTCATGAATGGGATTAGTGCCCTTATAAGAAAAAACAGGAGATAATTTTTCTCTAGCCATGTGAAAATACAGTGGGAAGGTGGACACCTGCAAGCCAGAAAGAGTGGCCTTATCAGACAGTAGGTCTTCTATCACCTTGACTGTGAACTTCCTAACCTCCAGCACTGTAAGAAATAAATGTTTGTTTTTTAAGTCACCCAGTCTATGATCCTTTGCTGTTGTAACCCAAACTAACAAAGACAGGGAAACAGTCAAAGCAGTGTTAAGAGTGAAATTTTTAGCCGTAAGTGCTCACTAGAAACAAATTAAATTCCACAAATTAATAATCTAAGCCTCTGGCTCAAGATACAAGAAGGAAAGCAAAATATACCTGAAAAAGATGGAAGAAAAAGTAAAGATTAAACAAAAATCAACCTAATTTTAAACTAGAAAATAATAAAAGAAATTAATGCAATACGGCTCAATAACCAAAAATAAAATTTGTAAACCTCTAGCAGGGTTCACAAAAATAAAAAGAGAGAAGTTAAAGATCACCAGTACCAGAAATAAAAAGTTTAGTTTTACTACAGCCATTAAAAAGATAAGAGAATGCTACAAACAATTTTCTGCTCATAAATGCAACAACTTAAAAGAAATGAGCCAACTTCTCTAAAACCATAAACTACCAAAACTAAGCTAAGAAGATAAAATAAGTGATCTAGATTGTTCCATAGCCATTCAAGAAATTAAATTTATTACTTAAAACCTCTCAAAAAAATGTCTAAGTCCAGATGGATTCATTGGGGAATTCTACCAAACATGTAAAAAAATTAACATGTGTTTCCCACAATTTCTTTCAGAAAATAGAAGTAGGCAGAACACTCTCAACTCATTTAATGAGGCCCATTGTTTCTCTGATATCATAATTAGATAAACACAGTCTAAAAATAAAGAAAATTACGACATCCTTATGAACTTAGACACTAAAATTTTCAACAAAATACCAGCAAATCTTGTCCAACAATATGTAAAAATAATTATACACAATGATCAACTGAGATTTATTTCAGTATGCAAAGCAGAATCAACATTTGAAAATCTGTGAAATCCATTATATCAACAAGCCAAAACAGAAAAATCACACAATCATATGAAGTGGTGCATTAAAACATTTGATAAAATTCAGTACCCACTCATAATACAATCTCTTAGCAAGTTAAAAATAGAGGGAAATATGCTCCAATTGTGATAAAGACCACCTACAAAAATTCTACAGCTACCATCATGCTTAAGTGTAAAAACCTGAAAGCTTTCTCCCAAGATTGAAAATGAGAGAAAAATATCAGGTGTTCACGATCTCCATTTGCAGGCAGCATGATGTCCTACCAGAAAATCTCAAGAAGTCTAAGAAAAAGCAATAACTCTAGAATTGATAAATGAATTTAAAAATGTTGCAAGGTACAAGATCAATGCAAGAAAACAAAGCACATGTCTACAGGTTAACAGTGAACATGCCAAAAGCCTAACAGCATTTACAACCCTTTCAAAAAAATTTAAATGCTTAGGTATACACTGAACAAAACATGGACAGAATTGGTATACCGAAAATTAGAAAAAAATGATGAAAGAATTCAGAGAAGACCTAAGTAAATGGAAAGATACTCTGTGTTCAAGGATTGGAAGACAACATAAAGATGTCAATTTTCCCCAAATTGAGTTACAGGTTTAATACAATTCTTAACAAAATCTCAGCAAAGTTTTTTTTTTTTAGATTAAACTTGTTGAAAAATTTATATTAAAAGGCATAAGCCTAGGCCCTAAAGTAGATCAAATGGTCTTGATCAATAAGAATAATTCTACCCAACAGTGAGTCTACAGTAACCAAGACAGTATGGTACTGGGGTAGGGACAGACACAGAGATCAATGGAATGGAATAGAGAATTAGTAAATAGATCTACACAAATATGTTCAACTCATCTTTCACAAAAGTGCAAAAGAAATTAAATGAAAAAAATATCTTTTTCAATGAATGGTGTTGGAGCAATTGGACATCAACAGGTAAGAAGAAATTTTGAGCCAACCCTACACTTTATACAAATGCACTCAAGTGGAAATGTAAAGGGATTAAATAACTAAAGTAATCACTGAGTGGCAAAAAATATTTGCATTATACATAACTAATACACACAAGATACAGAAATAAAAAGCCAACCCATCTTTACAAAATAGAAACACATAATTGAAATGTGAGCAAAGGGCTTGAAAATAAATCTAACACAAGGGGAGGTTCAAATGACCAATAAAAGGTGCTCAACTTCATAAGTAATCTAGAAAATGCAGATGAAAAGATAATAAGAGATACTGACACCCACCCGATTAGCAAAATTAAAATAGTCTGCCAGTACCACTAATGGTGAGGATGTGGAGCAACAGAAACTCTCATGCAATACTGGTCAGGATAAATATTAATGCAATCCCTCTGGCAAACATTTTGTTGTTATCCAGAGAGTTGAAAGTATGTCTACCCACTAATCATACTTCACGGGAAAAATCAAAACTTCTCAGATACGTCCCAGAAGACATAGATAATAATTTTCATAGCAGAATTGGAATTATTAGTAAAAAACGAGACACAAACTAAATCATCATCATCAGTAGAATGGACAAATATGTTCTGGTACACTGTAAAATGTAATATACTGTTTAATGAATCGTATGTTATGAACATGAATAAGGTACAGATCAACATACAGTAGGATTTACCTTCTCAACTGGACATTGAACAAAGAAAAAATTATATAAAAATGTGACTCCTTGTTTATAAAGCTTAAAAACTTAACTGGGAAGCATACATGGATAGCAAAACTACAGTGAAAATTGAAAATTGTGGCATTCTATCTCTGGCTGGCGTGAAGAGGCGTCTTGTGACTGGGACATATGGGGCACCTGGGGAGTTCTAGCAGTCTCCCATTTCTTATCCTCATGGTGGTATTATATGTGTTTCTTTTAAAATTACATAGATATATTTTATTTATTCTTTTGTATATAGGATATATTTCACAATAAAAATGAATATACTAACAAATTAGGAAGTAAAACCGCAAGCAAATGAAACCTTAGCAGAAAGTTTTGAGGACTATGTGTATCATTTAAGAACATGAAAAAAGATCTCTTAACCAAGAAATCTAAAACTTTCTTTCTTCTTTCTTTCTTGTTTTGGTTTATGTATATTTTTTGAGTCTAGTATTTCTCATAATTGTCCTTCATATTCTCCAGGCCTGAGTCTTTGCAGTGAGACAGGTGCAACAATGAAAGAGGGACAAGGCCAGACCCCCGTTCATGCTCTGCCTCACTTAGCCACGGACTGCGTCAGAGGGACTGGGCAGGCCCATACTGAGGTGTTCCTTCAGCCTCCCATTGCTTAACTATTTATTTAACAATTGTTTAGTGGAGAGGCTGGAACAGGAAAGAAAGCAAGAACTGGGCGGACTCCTCCTCCCTAGAGAGTAGTTGAGATGCAAAGAGTTGTCATTTAAACTTGCCCCTAAGGGTTCTGATTCTCATGCCAAGCATTTTAAATCAGATGAAAAGAATTCTGTTAAATATACCCTTTTGCTTGAAGTGGCAAAGATTTTTCTAACTTGGACATCATGACATGAAGAGAAAATGGAAATAAGTTGCATTCAACTCGGTGAGTTAAACCGACCCAGCAGCGCATGGCCCGCAGTGCTCAGCCCTGGGGCTGTCAGGCCCTTCAGGCCCCTGCCTGGGCTGAGAGGGTCCACATTTCACAGTCCCTGAGTGCACACAGGCGGTCCCATTGAGAAGCACCACTGTGACGCTGCTCTTTCAGCATTGCCCGTCTGGAGATTGCTTCCAGCATACCTCTTTCTCGCATTCCACTCTTACCAAACCATCCTTAAAAGTATATGGCTGGGGGCACTGGACTTTAAGGGATTTGAAAAGAGTAAAATATTTGAAAATGGCCAGAATACTTCACGAAGAGGCAACAGAGCTTTATTGTTGCTCGAGGTAAAGTGGGAAGGTGAGGCGAGGATCCAGGATAGGCTCTTGGGCTATGACAACAGACAAAACACTTCACAGGGCGTGTCAGCCCATGGAAAGGGAAAAAAGGGTCAGGAGAAGCATCAGTCTGGGACAGGTCCTGGCTGCAAGTTTCACCATAAGGGTTCCTCTGTGATGTTCAAGGTCTGGTCAGCAGCAGCCCCCAGAGCTGTGGCAGCAGCCAGAGCCCCCAGAGGGTTCACTGTCACAGCAGTCTGAGCTCTGGTGCCGGCGCCGGTGGAAGAGACGGGGCCTGTGGTGGCTCAGGCAGCAGCCACCACCGCCAGAGCTGCAGCAGCCCCCAGAGCTGCAGCAGCCCCCAGAGCTGGAGCCACAGCAGCCCCCAGAGCTGGAACCACAGCAGGAAGAGACTGGAGGTGGGCATGGGGCTGGGCACTGCGGTGGGCATTTGGGGGGACACTTAGGTAGACATTTTGGGGTGCACTTGGGAGGACACTTGGGAGGGGGCTGGCACTGTTGCTGGTTTTGCTGGTAAGACATGCTGGCAGGAGTTACGTCAACCTAAAAAATAATAATGAAACTCTTTAAATATTTAAAACCAAAGATAGTATTGTATCTCTTCTAAAATCAATGCGCAAGTAGAAGAACGATATTTAGATCATTCAGTCACATCAGTAACCTGATAAACAGCTTAAATCTTTCTTCCAGATGAAAGTACACAGATTAAAAAAAAATCAACAGAATGAGCTGCTTCTTCTTCCTTTCAGGGGGAAGCTGGTATTGCTCTATCCTCACAAGACTGAGTAGAGTATTCACGGCTCCCTGAAATATCTGTTCTCTTAATAAAAGCCCTAAGGACAAGCTGGGTGTTGCAGGGCACACCCGGGGTTTCTTTGGAAAACATTTCGCAATGAAAACTCCAGATAAAAGGGCTGGGCTTGAAGTATTTGCAAATTTCCATGGTGTAAATATGCCCAACATGACAATTTTGAAGTTACCAGTGTGAAGTCACTGAACTCAAAATTGGAAAAGTTGAGCACAGTTATCTGTCCCCACCTATATGAGCCCAGTAAGCCTCAGAGCCTCAGTAGATTTGAGGCAGACTGAACCCTATTCTTGCTCACTATGGCAAAGCACAAGCACACGAATCTCTTTCTCCAGCCTATCTCCCTGTCTCTCCCTCTGTCTGGCTAACGTCCCTCTTGTCTCCCATGTTCCCACTCACCCTGGTCATACACAGG